>NC_139764.1:5793444-5960957 GCF_965231275.1 Zosterops lateralis
AAACTAAGGGACCTCACCTGCAAAAGCAGATATCTAAACTGAGGATTTCACTCCCATCAAATCAAAGTGGTGCTGGCTTTTGTTTTCTTTAGAACAAGTGTAAAGAAATCAAAATAGTTTAAAAAACCCCACACCACACAGGAAAAAAAAAAAAAATCATGAGCTTTAGAGCCAAAGGTACTACTTCAAACATCAGCTTCAAAACATAACAAACAAAATTGGATAAGGCTATGGGCATTTAGGGGAAAAAAAAAAGTGGGATATCAATTCCAGAAAAAGACTGACAGTAATAACTCATGGTTAATAATATGTACACAGCAGTTTCTCACGAGAAATATAAAGTTAGCTTTTCTTGTGTAATGATTCATGAGTAAAAATGGTTTAGTTGGCTGGCCTGCATTAAAGAAAGTGACTGGCAGTGAAAGGGAAAAGGATATTTTAAGAACATTTGCAAGTTGTCTGTTGTACCAGAACACAGAGCAGTTTCTGCTCGGATGTTATTTTTAAACCCTGTTGCATTTGTAGCATACAGGCTATATGACTCATCAAAACTTAAAAGAAAATAAAATCTTGTTTCTGTGTTCACTTTAAAGATAGTGGTCTAACTTGGCAAGCAGAAGTTATCTGAAAGCACCAGAAGGACAGCATTGTTTCAAGACTATGCAAATCAAGTGTGGGAAAGTTGCACCTTAAGTAAATAAGAGCACTAGTGCATGTCTGGGCAGTGAGTGGGAGGCAACAGACTTAGAAAGAGAAAGAGAAGAAAAAAAAAAAAAACTGGAAACAAAGCCTGTTGTTCTGACTAGGAGACAGCAACCCCTACAAGGCATGTTTATTCTGATGACAGCAGCACAAATCACTGGTAGCCCTGACTGATATGCTCCTCTCACCATCTGGCCTCCCGATACTTCCTACTACTTGTTAGGCCTTTTTTTAATTAAAAAAAGATTTAGATTTGGTGTTCTGGGGTTTACCAGCTTATATCAGTGCTGCTAAACATTAAAACCACAGGGCAAGTGACAGCAGTCCATACCCTGGCTGGACTTTCACTTTGCCATGGCTCTGTGAGGATGAGAGGTTACTTCCCACCTCACTTTCAGATGGTTTCTTGGTATTTTTTTTTTGTTGTTTTGAAGCATGAATTACAGAAGCAAAGAAAATCAGTGAGCCACTATGGCTATTTAGGCTGAATTCTTACAGAACAGACTGTCAGACACTCCAGATTCGGTTCCTGTTGGAACTCTAGCTCATCAAGCAGTCCACTCCATGCAAAGGTTTCCAGCAACACAGAATCCATCAATATGCTTGTTATAATTGATAAGATTACTTTCTATTCCTTCAAGCTTCTGAGTCTTATGCAGGAATACTCAAACTTCACTTTTAACCGTTCCTGTACAGGATCAATATCAGCATTTTTTGTAACCTCAGAAGCTCTCAGTTGTAAACAGAAATGATAAAGGGTTACATGCAGCAACTTGGAACTTTCCTGTTGATAAAGAATACCCACATTTAATATCCACTACCCCTCTAAGGGTAAGGGACAAGACTTCCCTGTGCTGTAAATACATGCTGCATATTTCAAGGCATTCCAGATATTTAACTGTTGTGTTATGGATAAAATCTGCTTTCCATTGTCTCCTTGCCAGGACAGAAGGGACTTCAAAGCACGGCAAGAAAATTCGGCACTCATCAGAGCCCACTGACAAGATTTCATCCCAGCCATTAACCTCTCAGCACTCGGAGCCAGGCTCACAATGGGAAAGGAACCCAGAGATTCAACTAATCCCATTCTAAAGAATGCTTGACTTTTGCCTACTGATGGAAGAAACCAGGGGGTGGGAGGGAAGAAGGGGGAAACTGAAAGGGAGAAGAAGAGAGAAAAGCCACACTGTACTTCAAGCTTCGAATTGAAAAAGCCTATTAATCGGGCTGTTGGAAAAAACATAGCCACCAAACATGTGCACTATTTATGCAGAAACAATTAGTTAGTGCTCATTAGGCAGCATTCATGCTATTTATCCCATACCCCCCTCTCCCTCAGTGCCACCGTTTCACAAACCAAAAAGCTTCTTAAAATTATCAGTGCATTAAAAGCCTGCTCCCCCCCTTATTCTGGGCAAGTCAGCATGAATAATGTGTCTTGCTCAAAACCACAACTTCCAAAACTCCCTCCCTCCCCAGTCCTGTTGTGTTTAGCATCACTTGTTTAATTATTTGGGGAGGGGTGGGGGGGGGAAGCAAGGAGGGATAGGAAGCATTTACCTGCACTCTCCTGGAATTGTGCAAGAACCATGCTTGGGGCTACATCCCTGACGACAAATAGCTGTTAAAACAACAAAAAAAGAGGAGTATCAGCATGCTGCCTGCTTCCAGCGCCTTCCCACTCGTGGGAATGTTCTAATCTCTAACAGCGCTGTAATCCTGCTGAATCCAAGGTTTTAACAACTATCTCCTATCAAGTCTACCGGAAGGAAAACCAAGGTAGGTGTCTCCCTGAAAATAGGAAATCTATCAGCTTTTCCTTTCTGTAGGAAATCTGTTCCTCTGACTTTGCAGAAGAATCATTCCCAGTGCTGTTCCAAGAGCTGTTTTTATGTGGGAGAAACCATCTTGCCTTGGAGAGCTCAGGTCACTTGGAGTCTACAGGTTTCCATTCTCTTTTGCAGGTGATCTGGGCCACTCTCCCTGGCTTTGCACCTAATTCAAAGGAGCTTTTAACTACTCTGGATTTAGTTTTGGCTGTATCTCTGAACAGATAGGATATCAAGATAAGCAACAATTCAAATTGCAGGTAAACTCCGTCATCAAGACAGGCTGATAGCCTGTTCCTAAGTCCTGCTTTCTCCTTCCCCAATTACCTAGGTAGCAGCCATTTCTTAATAAACATGTTGAACACGAACTCAGGTGGAACAAACAAGCCTGGGAGTTTTCAAACACCAAAGCTTTACACTTGCCAGGTCAGCTTTAAAACAAGTCTCTCCTTCCTGCTTGTCTTGAAGTTCTGCACCAAAGGGGAAATCCTTTTTGAAGTCAGCATCAGAACTCCCATTGAAGTCAGTGGGCTGGGTTTTCTTCCCAAGGGCAAAGATGCGGATAATCAGAGAAAGAACACATCTGCTAAGTGCCCAGTAAGAGTACTGGAGAGTCCAAGCCCTCTCCAAGACATTACCACAAGGCAGAAACTACTCTTCTCCTGCCCACAGTACTCTGTGCAAAGACCTGGTCACTGTCCCATCAGTCCTTAGCCCCCTGCCTGCACAACCTCACCACTGAATGCAGCCTGGATACGACACCTTCAAGTCTCTCCCAGTCCCACCGGCCTGCAGGTCGAGCATTTGTCACAAACCTTTGTTGCACTCTGGTCCCATCCAGCCTTCCAAGCAGGTCTTGTTGCCATTCTGGTCGCAGGTGTGGTGAGTGAAGAAGTCGTCTCTGGGCCGGCAGAACTTGTTGCAGCCGAAGCCGTAGTAATGCTCTGTGCACGTCACGCGGATCTGGTACTCGAAGTGGGCGACCCCCACGTTGTGCTTCAGGGTCTGCCACTGCCGGCTGGGGTTGATCATGCCCGAGTGGGACGCCTTCTCGATAATGCGATCGGGGCCTGAGGGGCACGAGAGATGTCAGAGGTGAAACTTCCTTTAGGTCCCGTCATTAACTCCCACATCACAGCTCTCTGGCTTCACAGGCAAGGCTCTCTGAGGCAGCTGGTTGGTTTTATTAATTTTCTGTTTTAGACAGTCAGATAAGGCTGCCCTGGAGCTACAAGCCATTAACTGAAACACACATGCAGCATTATCAAACTGAACAAAGCTTGAAATCAAAAGGGACTGTTCAGTTACTGCCAATCACTTATCCCTTTTGCAATGTAAGGGCAGCCACTAAGAATTCATACAGTTCATGACTAAAGAAAATTCAGCTCCAACAGACTGGTACAAAATGGGTTTTCCCCTGCTTCTCCATTAATGACATTAGTTGTGATTTCAACTGGAGCATTTACAGAAACAACATAGTACAATAGCCTAATAAAGCCATGTCTAAGACTTAACACAGGCACTGCAAAAGGTTTGGAGCCTTTTCCTTATGTGCAAACACTAAATTGACAACTACCAACTCCACCATTCAGATGACATTGGCAATCTCACCAGATTTTGGCTGAGAAATACCATGGAAGTCCTGTCTTCAGGTGGCAGCTGAGAGTACAAAGTCAAGACAACCAGAGCTCAAAGCAGAAGACTCAAACTACTGCATATATGTGCTATAGATCCCCTCCCTCTCTACAGAGCATTTCAAAGTTTAGGTTTGCACTTGACATTTAGTTCTAGCAAAAGTCTTCTGGCTTTCAGAGCCATACAACTGCCTAAATTATGGCATGAAATAATATTTCACATTTGCTTGGAACATTGTATATATCTGTGGTATTTCACTTTGTAGTCCAGGTCTTGTGACTTAAACGATCTGACACTGCCTTACGACCTACTGCTACCCAGCACTTGACTGCTGAGTGAAAGTTTATCATAAAACAGCCAAAATATCCTTGCAGACTGAGTTCAAAACCAACAGTGAGTACATGGGAGCACAATCCAGCCCCAGGAGAATTTTGCGTTTGCCAATGATGTGTTAGCAGCGTGTGAAGTACTGGCACCCCTGAGTGTTAATAATTAAAATGTACTGATGTGCTTCTTGTTCTTCCAACAATTACAAAAGAACCTTCTGGGATTTAACATAAGGCAGAGCTGAAGACTAGTGAAGTCGCTGCTAAAGCCGTAAGATGACACATGGGCAATTTTTAATCTAAGATACTTTTAAATATATTGCTAAGGAGCTTTCATTTGCAGCTTTCAAAAAAGAACTTCCCAACAGGCTTCTTAAGCTCCAGAAACCCATTATGGATCCACCACTAGGTCCCTGCCTGCTTGTCTGCAGTTTGGAATGAAGTCAAAGCTCTTGCTGCACAACCACACAACAGTGTCAATACTCAGACATTGTGCACATTTGCCCATTTTGGGGGATATTTGTGACTTGAGACTACAGCTTTCATTATGTTTTTACAGTGTGAAATTAAGGGCAACAACTTCTTATTCACCTTCTGGTATTTCTGGTTCTATAATATTTTCCATTTAAATCAGTTTTTATTATTCATTGGCACTAAGCCCCCAACTCCACAACTATGTGTCAGACTTTCAAATGCATGCAGGCCTTTATTAATTTAAATCCCATTCACAAGTGATGTAGATGCCTAAGGACCTTTCCATACTGGTACATCCAGAGCAATATCATGTTCTGGGCTGTGCAGGTGTAAGGCTCTTAGATCTCATCAGCAAGACTATTGACTAATTGTAAGAGGTACTTAAGCAGATGCATATCTGCTCATCTTGAATGGGGCTAGTCTGGCAATTATAGTTCCACTCATGTGTGCTGGAGATGGCTCTGCTGCACTTGGCAAGATCCACAGCACAGCTGGAAAGCAAGGGCACTTCCCCAAACACCCAGTGTGCATAAAGACATCCTGCTCCTTGTGAGGAAAACAACTTTATCCTCTCCTGTAAGCAACAGAAGAAAAGGAGCATGACACTCAATTCAGTTTTGCAAACCAGCCCCCGACCTCCACCCCCACACTCATTCTTGCTTTTCCAGTCTTTTCCTGTTCCCCCTTGGGAACATACCACTGACAACTATTTCAGTCCTCGGCACCAGAAAGGGAGTTGCCTTGAAAAAGTGATCTTTCCTTTTGCCTCTGCTCTTTCATTCTTCTCCTATCTGCCAGCTCATTAAGAACCTTGTCCTTGCTGTATGTCCATGATCTCTCACTCCAGCCATCAGCTCTTAGGAGATCTTAACAACAGGCCGAACTCAAATGGAAACACTCTTTTAAGTCCACTGGACTTCATTTTTTTGCAGGTGCTCAGATGAAACCCAGCTGCAACTTCACTCCGGTTCATGGATAAAATACCTTCCATTGGCTACACATTTTAAAGCTACCCCCATCCACCTGAATTCAAGTGCAGTCTCACAGGTTTAAGCACCCTTTCCATTAGCCATCACCCACAGTTTTCACAGTGAAGTGCTGGCATGTTTCTTCTTGTACAAGAACTCCTCCACCCTTGCCTATTCCCACCTGTCAGTGTGCACTTACACAAGGGTGCTGACCCAGACTCCAGGGGAGGCATTGCAACAACCCTGCCATTCTTAGCCACGGTTTCAGTTTTATAGGAAGCAATCCCAACACAGAAGAATGGTTAAGTAAATAAAAAGCAGCAGTCGGCCAGGCTTGAGACACAGGGATCTTCTGAACTCCACTGCCTTCATCTGACTCAGAACCCCATGCTTTGATAGAAAGGTTAGAGGAAGCATTAGCCCATTTGAAACTGATGAAGTGGAAGAGAGAGGCTTTCTGTACATCTCGGGCTTCCGCTCCGCACTTCACTGTCAGAGACTCTGTTGGTTTTATTCACTTCTTGTGGCTACACTTCAAAGCTATAAATCTCTCTTTTTATTCAGTGAGCAACTGTATCAAAGGTTTTAGACACAAGGAAATGAGCTATTTTGACTGCCCACCTTTGCCTTTCAGTGCCCCAGTGTCTGGAAATTATAACTATGCAGCATCAGGAAGCAAAAACAACAGAAAAAGCCCAGACTTCTCTGAGCAGTTCGGGTGGCCAAGGACAGCAGAGTTATTTTTGAAAGTCTTTGTTTCAGACAACTTCCAGCCATGGCTTGGTTTACATTGTGCTGAAGTCTCCTATGCCCGCCTGGAATTCACATGCAACTGATACCAGTAATTTACAATAGCTCTTTGACATAGTTTGAGATGCAATGTCAGCCCATTAGCTGTATACATGAAGCAACAGTAGCAAGATGGCAACCAGACAAGAACCAGAGTAAGAAAACCATTTGAGTTGAATCTTGGCTCCAACAAAGCACGATTCTCATCAACTTCAACAGGGCCATAATTTAACTGCAAGCCACTCTTGGAAGTGAGACAAGAGAGAGTATGTGGTAAAGTGAACGTAGGAGGAGTGGAATGTAGAGGGGGGAAGGAAGTATCCACTCGAGGATCTTCTAACAACTGCATTGATCAGAGGATGCTTTCAGAGCTATTGAAAAGTCATACAAGGCCTACTAAACCCACTTTTATTGTTGAGAGCTCTCACAGAACCTTTACAATTCAGCAGCAATTAGGGCAAAAGAAAATCCTGGACATCAAAAAACTCCACTCTTCACATTATATGATGACAATTGTTTAGTTCTAATCGTTTTCTTAACTAGTTCTTCAAGCCTTACTCTGCAACTCTGGGAAAGCTGCCTAAGTCAAGCTATGCAGCTTGACACACAAAGTCTTGTCACACAAAGGAAAAGTTTTGTGCAGTGCAGTGACTGAAGCGACCTACAGATGGATAAGTGACAGCAAAGCTGAAGCAGGAATGCAGATCAGGAACATATGCAAGAACATGTCTGCACTTGGTCAAATGCTCTGCTGAGAAACGAGGCAAGTTTGTCTGAAGACAATTGTACTTCCAGAACATGAAAGCAAAGAAAGGGTTCATTGTGTAGCTTTGGAAATGAAGTTGTTTCATGAAAAAAGATGAGCTCTAATAATAGTAAAAGTGGCAGAGACCCAGTCTGAAAACACTCTCAGATCCTACTATAAACAGGACTTTCATTTTGAATTCAGGCATCTTCCATTTTTAATACAACACTGCTGCTGCAGCATCTACTTTCTTCTCCTCCATATAACACTCTTTATCCAAGAAATCTCCCAGTCACTGCTCTGTGACTGTGCCGGGGTAGAGTCTGAAATCACAGGTACTCCAACCGTGCCAAATGAGGCTGGTTGTGGCTATCTCTGACAGGCCACATGATTCATCTCAAGTGACAACTACTATTCTGGAATGAAGAACTAATAGGACATCCCATGCATATTTAAAAAAAACCCAAAACATAAGGAGCAGATCTGCACAGAGAAGTTCTCAAGCTATGCACTCTCAGCAATTCAAACATAAAAGCACAGTACTGTGCATACTTCTACAGGGCCTTTCTCACACGAGGTGTGAAGCCTATTTCATTCCTGCATGGCTGCCACCTTGGCACTCCAAAGCAGACTGCAAGAAGCTGCTACAAGATCTTTGTAAGATGGACCACAGTGTTGCTGCTTCCTTGCTGAAGGAAAAGGCCTGTTGTGTTAACAAAAGCTTTATGGGTTCAGATTCACACTCTCTCCTGTGGCTTTTACCACACACGCTGTTAAGGCCCTAGGCTGAAATAGAGCTGATTTTACCCACCTCCTTCAGTCACAGTAGGCAAAAAGCAGAACAGCTCATGTACCAAGAGACCCTGAACAGCTTCCTCTAGCCACAGGAAAAGCTTAGCAGAGTGTTTCTGAAACCAACCAGAGACATTCCAGGAGAAAGATCCCCACCCTTGACTTTCAGCCAGCTCTACCAGGTGGTGTCTGCTAAATATTTTTTCAGCCCCTCCATATAAACCCCCAGACATCCAACTCCCAAGGAAGAGGAGCTTGTAGTAATTCCTATTTCTCATCAACACTCATTAGATGGATATTGATATCAAGTCTTGTGCAGATTTTAAGGATTTTTTTTTCTTTTTTTTTAAAACAGTACATTCAGTTTTGAGATGTATTTCGTTTATAGTGAGGTCTTAGGGGAACAAGACTTAGGGCTGCTGAATATTACTCCTAATTAAAAAGAACAAAACAAGACCAAAAAACCAAACAAAGAAACCTGAAGAAATCCCTTGGCTTTTACTCCCCCAAAGGAGAAAGAAGGCATTAACACATCTATTTTTAGGCATCATACTGTTGGTGCCTAAGTGAGCGAGCTACTCACCCTCTGCAGGCAATTGTGAGCCAGACAAGCTGCTGCAGAGCCTGGAGGAACTGCTCCAAATTGTTTGGGGGGCAGAGCTTTTCCCTCTCCTCTTGCTCTAACTCACAGCAAGCTGGTGAGGCTCCCAGAGGCCTTTCAATGCCTGGGACACAGAGGTGTCAGAACTAAATAAGCCAGAGGAAGGAATACTTACTCGTGGAGTTATCATTGTAATCCCACGCCTCAACCAGCAATGTGTAGGATCGCTGCAAAAGAGAAATAAAGAGTTAGTTACAAAGCCACACATGACTAAGGAAAAAAACCCAAACCTGACAACAATTTTAATTAAAAAAGAATAATTCTGGTCTCTGCCCCAAAGCAGATAACTGAAAACAGAAATAGGTAAAAGATTATGCTTGAGACAAACACGATCTTCTTGAAAACCCATAAGCTACCTTATCCAGTCTGACTTAGAAGACCTTTCACCTTGGATAGCTCATCTTTGTCATCATTAAAGCATCTTATGTACTTAACCAGGAAGTACAGCCTTTGACACTGCACTCCAGTCGAAATAAAGCATGTGGGACAACTGCACATGGAAGACAGAAAGCACCAGGATAGCACAGCAGCATCAAAAAACCCCAAAACCAAACCCCCACTCTCAATAACTGCTTCAAAAGAATTTGAGTTACAGAAAAATAGTCTTGATGTCCCTTCCCCCAGCTATTCTGAAAGCAAGAAGTGTTGCTAAGATTACTGTGCCCTGCCTTGACAGTGCAATCTCCAGGGACTTTGCTTTTCAGCACCCCCTTTGAAAGCTTTGTCTGCATTGAGGGCCATCGCAGCTCCCACAAGTATCAGGTAACGGGGAGAAGAATTGATGGATATGGGAAGGGGGTGGGGTGAGAGCGAAGCATTGCAGAACAAAGGCTAAGATCAGCCTCTTTGGAAGAGCAGGGAAAGGGAAGCCGCACTATCCACCCCTGTCACTTTTACAGATGCTCGAAGCTGCCAATGAGCTCTGTAGCACTCCAGCAATAATAATCATAAGCATAAACTGACTGAAGTGACTCCATGGGCTGGAAAGACGCCAGCTATTACATCTAAGCCACCTTTATCTTCAATACTAACTTGAGAACAAGACCCATTAAAACATCTCCTCCTCCAGCTCTACCCCGAGATATTATTATCCAGCCTGTATCTTTCAAAGTTGCCATTTAGCCAGCCATATCCAAACTTACACAATGATTAAAAATCAAAACAAAACACCTCCTCTCCAGGAAGTGGAAAAAAAAAAAAACAACCAAAAACAAAACAAAACCTTGAGGAAAAATAAGCAAAAAAATATAATTTGCAAAGTAAAAAAATATAGTAATAACTACAGATAAGACAAATGTAACGTCTTTTTGGAGAGCAAAACAGTATTAGTACAAATAAAAGTTCTGTGAAGAGTTTTGATGCTTTGGCATAGCAACTGTGCATTGCAAGGTTTATTTCTCCTTAATTGTGTCCATGTTCAGACACAAGCTGCTCATTTGTGGTCTGCAGTACTTCTCACCCTCCCTGTAACAGACAAAAACACAGTTCTGAGAGTGAGCTGCTACAGGGTGCACGGGGGTAAGGCAGACCTCAGATTTCTGAAGAGGAGAGGAAACAAAAAAGGAGGGAGGGAGAAAAAAAAAAAGAGAACAAGAGTTGGAGCAGACTGCTTTCTCACGACTGGACACAGCATGAGCCTCTGAACGAAAACCCAGGTTGTGATGGACACTGGCTTGCTGTATAGCCTAAATATGTTTCATATTCAAGGCAGACCAGGATTTCATTCCTTCACTGATAACTGTGGGAAAATGCTTCCAAAAGTAAGCAAAGCTGGGCAAGCCAAGACATGCACCCAAACTTCTATGCAGAAGCTCCACTGGCCTGAACCATTTTTGGTTAATATTTCAGTAAAATCTATATGTTTCTATTCTAGACCAAGTCTGACAACTTGAAAGAAACTCTGAAAATCAAATAAACCAAAATGCAACTCAATGCAACTCGATCATCTAACACTGCTTAAAACAGATTTAAGCAGTCCTTGTACAAGTCGGTAGTAAAACAAAAACAAAAACAAAAAAACCAAAAAAAACCAAACAAACAAAAAAAAAAAAAAAAAAAAACAAACAAAAAAAAAAACCAAACAAAAAAAACAACAACAACCAAAAAAACCCCAACCAACCAAACAAAACCAGAATAGAACTCCCCAGCCATATTACAGATGCAGATTGACTATCTTGGGTGCTTCCTCAGTGGTTTAATTACCAACATTAGGCAGCACAAGCTCAACATGTTACTGCAAGCTTGACAAAAAATATTATGATATAGAGAATGAATTATGGCAACTAGCACTACTTCCAATAAAGTTAAGGATGTTTTCCTTTCGGCCTTGCATAATTGTTTTGGAAGATATTTTGTCTAAACTCATAGCAACAGTTCCCTACTGGTTCTCAGGACTGTTTACCAACACACCTAGCCCTTAAGGAAAGGAAAGGCTGAATCCTAGCTGTGAGTGCTACTGTTGCTAGATACTTGTGTGACCACTTTCCACTACCACACAGGAGTTTGTTTAAAAGAGAGGAGATGCTTCAGCTGAACTGAATGGAAACAAAAAGCAGAGAGAACAGACCTACCCCGGCAATTCCCTTGTTTCCAACTGTCCCCTCTCATCTCGTCTGAATATTTTACATGAAGAGTCCCTGTCCTGAAAAGGGATGATACAAAGAATGGTGTTTGATCACTCGGCTCTGTCCCTCTCAGCATGGGGAAAAGACCAAAAAACTCGAAGACTTCGTGTTCAAAATGGGACACTTTTAAACAAAAACATACAGACACCCAGAGCCTCATTCCAGTAGCAAACTCCCTTCAACAATCCAGCTATCACATACCTCTAGCTAATTCGCTCAACCCCCTAAAAAAAGCAGTTCTGTGCAAAGCTGCAGGGTTGAGATTTTTTAGAAGTGCATATCATCCCCACTCTATAGATCAAGGATTCAGATATCTCAGGAATGACTGCTTACAGTGTGGAGGTTTAAGTTTTCCCATGCCCACAGATGACCTCTGCCCATCTTTGAATAAATATATATATCCAGACACAAGAATTCCACATCATGCACCTTATTCCATCAAAGCGATGTCCTAGGCAACAAGGCAGCAGTGAATTTTCCAGACTCACACCCAATTAGCCACTGTAAACCTGAGTTTGACCAGAAGGCAGGGATTCTGGCTTGGAAAGGCAGCTTGAAAGGAACAACAAGTCCTTAAAGTTTGCAGATCAGCCCAGAGGATTAAAAGGCAGCATGGCCAAATTTAAGCAAAACTTCTGTTAGTTTAAGCTAGAAGAGGATGGAAATCGTCAAGTTCACACTCCAAGAAACAAAGCAAGCATCAGTGTGCAAGAGCTGTTTTCCTCAATGATAAGACACTGAGTCTTGCTCCATTGATAGTACAGCTCAAGAGACTGTGAAGACCCCAAAACCCATCAGAAATTGTCCCTTTTAAGGATCTCAAAGGGTAATGCAACCTCCTTTCTGGTTATTTAAACGAATCCTGGCAGCTGCAAGTAAACAGGTGTTTAAAGCTCTCTGCTTGATTACCTTCTTCCCTCCCTTTATCCAGACATCCACACAAAAGAGGTGCTTTTGTACTTTGGCTTCTAAAGGCACTCTGCAAGTCAGTAGGCCAGAGCAAGATTAAAACATCCGGCTCCTTGGCTGAAGCACTGCCTCGAGTTTTCAAAAGGCTTGCAACTCGTCAAACTCCTTTCCCTCCTATCCCTGTGGTTAAAGCATGCAAGAGCTTTGCTGAGCATGTGAAACCATGACTAGACAAATGCAGTGGGAAGTTTTGCATTCAGTGCACACCCCCTGCTCCTCCTCTGCCAAACAAGGAGAGCAGGTTAAGCCCAGCAACCTTGTTGTCACGCTCTGCGCAGCTGTGAACACCAGTTTGAGCACGGTGCTCACACACCCCCTGTCTGCATCCAGGGAGGATGGGGAGGACACTGGTGCAGCAAGCCAGAGACCATTGCCAAGAGGTCCAGATGGGAAATACGGAAGGGGGAAACTGAGGCACGTTTCAGCGTGCCCAAGGGCCAGGGAGGAGGGCATCTCTGAGCAAGGTTAAAGCAAGCCACAAACCCACTTCCTCTGAACTTCACCAGGACTGTCACTTGTGTACCCTGCCACTCCACGATGACATTTTACAGACGAATCACAACATTGTGCCTTGGTCAGTCAACTTTGACAACTGAATATGCTTCAAAGGAGTTAAAGGCAACTGGTTCCTCAGCCAGAGGACATGTGAGCATACTCCGGAAAAGGAGGAAAACCACCTAACCCTCTTAACCTTCTGTGAAATGGAACATCATCAGGAAGCTCTTCTTTGGGACAGCCTACGTAAGGACAAGGCAACACCCTACAAAGCTGTTACTCCCTCAGCCTCGTGTACATAAACACAGCCCAAGCTGTGGTGGCACTCTCACGCCCCAAAGCTGATGGCCAAGAGCTCGGCTGAACCCCGAGCAGGCAGCCCAGCCAAGAGCCTCATCAGAATATGCCCACACGAAAACACAGCACACTGCTCCTTTAGGCTTCATCCTGAGGAGTTCCTTTGTTGCTCTAAGTGCCAGTAAACTCTGCACTGCCACAAAAAGGAGATGGGAAAACCAATTTAACCATATCAGCAGCTTCCAGGAGAGACTTGCCCCCCATTCTGCCCTGGCACAGGGAAGGCAGCAGTGAAGTCAAGACCTTTGCTGCACTACAACGGCCACTCTCCTGCCAAATGATGAAGGACACAAAAGTGCCGCTATCCAAACTATGCATACGCTTAAGCATCCAGTAAACCAGGCTGATCTCTGATCTGGCAAGCCTGCTGGTATAATGAGTATCCTGTGAATACATAATGTGCTGAAGTTGCCATTGTGTGAAGTAAGTCCATGGTTTGTCTGGGAGCCGAGCAATGCTGAGTCTACTGCTGCTTCCTGTTGCTTGTCCTGTATTAGCATTATTTTTGGATAGGCCCCATTATGTTCTGTAATCCTCACTGCAGTCAGTATGGCCACACTATTGTTCTTGGTTAATATTAGCAGTCAATGCCTCTGTCTGGGTGGCCGGACTACAATGTATTCCAATCATAAAACTAGCATGCATTAACGGGACAATGTACTGGGCACAGCAGGGAGACTTGGGGTCTTCCCTCCTCCCTTCCTTAAAAAAAAAAAAGGTTTAAAAAAAAAAAAGTATAGTAGCTTCTTTTTTTCCCCCCTCTCTTTTTAAACTAATGATTTTAAGTGATCCCAGCTACCAGGGTGCTTCATACAACAGCAGCATTTTAATCAGCACCTTATCTAGTTACAGAGTTATTTTCTCACAGAGCCCCACTTGTCAAAGAGCAGCAGATAGGCCAAAATGTCAATGGTTGCTTTCAACCTTCCCCAACAAGTCGATTACCTGCCCTTATCAGTCCCCCTACCTGTTTAAAGCATCCCACTGATAATTAAATGCACCAGTTACAAAAGGGTGGCAAGGTTAATAGACAGAATACCTAGTAGCCAGCCAAGCAAAACAGTCAGGTTCACATGGAGCAAGCCTGAACAAGAAGCCTTTCTACTTATTTACCTAAGTGCCTAAGAACTGGGTTGAGCTGGTAAAGGACTCTGAATGTTTGACTATTTACAAACCACTTTAACCACTTCTATCCACTTTTCTGTAGTTTCTTCTGAACATTACAAGAATAATGAGTGTAATTTACGCTGCAGAATAGTGACCACAGAACCATGAGCTCCAAAGACTAACAAGAAACAAATGCAACAGCTTCTAGTTTTGACATCTTTCCCTGTGTTAAGACACAGAGGTTACCAGTTAAATTATTAGAACTGAGTCAATTAACACATAAAACTTCTGTTCATCAAAAGAAATTCGGAGGCAAGCTTAGTTTCAGTTTTCAAAACCAATCCTGTCATTGGTGTTATCTACAGAACTACTTTTCCTTATCTACAGAAAAATACTTTTAAGAACTGTAGCTTAAGGCTTTTGCTTTTCAGGGCATCACAACTCCATTAGGAGAGAAGCTGGGATAAACAGCTCAGACCCAAGATCACCCGCTTTAGAACCAGTTGACTTCTCCAGCCTCTAGCCCTCCAGGAAGCGATGTCTCCCTGAGTGAACTACAACTTTAAGCATAAAGCACCGATTTTATGCAATTCATTTTCAGCCATGCTGACTTCCAGCTGCATAAACAAACTGACAGTGCTGGATGTGTGTAGCCTGAGAAAGTTTAGGAATAAGCTTCACTGCCAGGCCCAATCCAGCTGCCACTGAAGTTAAACTGGAGCAGGCCTCTATCTTAACAAGGATAAAAGTTCTAGGAGCAGGCAAGATGAGGATTTATTTCTAGACATATTATGTTAATATAGTCAAATGGATATACCATGAAGATGAAGCTCTGAACTGGCTGGAACATAAAAAAACCTCTTTCAACACGTAAGAAGTCCAAAACCTCTGAATGGCTGCATCGCTTCTCTCCAGTCCTGGGAAAAAGCAGCCTTGTGATGCTAATTATGCTTCAGATGTCACTTAATACTCCCAGCTCCGTTTTGAACAGTAATCCTAGGCAAAACATTACACTTAGAGTGCTAAGATTTATTCTTACATTATTAATTCAACAATAAATGACAGAGCAAGGATTTGATTAATATGCATTTTATTATTAGAAAAATTTCTTCTGATCTGCCCATGCTCCAAGATGACTTATCATGCATTGTTCAAGAAAAGCTTGAACAATATCTAGCATTTGCTTCTATAAGTTTTCAAGAAGTTAACTGGAGGGAGAGAAGAAACAAAATCAAAAGCCAAATTTTAGTCTGATGACTGCAACTTACTGGCCTTAAAAAAAAAAAGGAATAGAATGTAGTGCTATTTTTTCTCAGATTCAAAAGGCTGTTACTTTAATATCAGCTGCTGATTAGTATTTTGGACATCTCTTGTGTCAAGAGAGAGGAAAAAAAGTTCACAAAACTTAAAAAACACTAAAGCTCTTTTACTATGTCTCTCCAGCCACAGAAAACAATCCAGCAAACATATTTTAAATCTTCAGGAATCAGGACCAGTAAGATTTGTCATGAAAAAGGGGCTAGGCTGACTATTTTACTTTTCTAGGCTGACTATTTTTAAGGTCGAAATAAGATGTTCAAAACTCTTTTTAATTGTTTTTTATGCTAAACTTACTGACATGCTGGAGGGCTTTTTTCCACCTCAGTAGTTTTCTGGTGTGTTGGTGCAATTGGCCCCAATATGAAATAATTACAAGGAGCATAATTTCGGAATAAACAAGCTGTTTGAAACTGGAGCTATGCATACCAAAGGAATTGCCAAGTTTGACCTTCTTACTCAGTCTCACTAAACCCCCAAAAGATCTTCCTTTACATAAAAGCAAAGTTTGGTCTTAAGTTTTGCTTAGGTAATTGATGCTCAGCTCCCTCAAGGTGCAGAACACATCACACTTTGGGGTTCTTTAAGAAAGGCCAGAGGTTTGATTCATGTGAGAGAAGAGCATGTGTCTGCCTTGGAACAAAACTTGTTCAGACAGACTTTGACAAGTGGAACATGGAAAGGCTTTTGTTCCATACTTTTTTATATGGCTTCATAAAGCCAAGCTTGCCTGTCAAGAAAGTCAGTGAAGTCTCAAAATGAATGTAAGGAGAAAGCCTAGGTGCATTTTATCTTTTTAAATCATCACCACTATTGTTTCAATGCATTGAATAATTACCAGCTACTGCAGGGGCAGCTTTCTGACCCACTCCAGTTCCTTTATGCTGGTTTGCTGCCCTGTTTCCTAGCAACTTACTCAAACCTCCCATCACTTAATTTATGGCCCACCGTCTCCACACCCATTACTCACAGGGGTACGTACCAAAACTGACAAGAGCAAGTCCCATAAGTTATTAATAAGACTCTGACACTTCAAATCTACATTACAACTGCAAGCTCCCTCTAACAATACTTTTAAAGCACTCCATTCTCTCTCTCCTTCCTCTCCTGCATGAATAAAGGCCTCTAATGCAATACAACAATTTTTCACAAATGGCATAAGGAGGCAGCTTGACAAGGGAAGAGGCTTTTTCTTTTTAATTTTTTTTTTAAGTAGTCAAGGCAACAAGACTTTTGAATGTTACTGACTCAAGCTGGAACATCCAAGAAAAGCCTCCCTCGAGAGTAGAACACAGTTCAGAGAAGAGCATGAATTTTCAAGTGCAATATGATTAACATTTTGGTCTAGCTCTTATTACCTCTACTATAATTTTCAGCTGAATGTTTTCAAAGATACCTCTCATGATCAGCCACATGAGTAAATGCAATGCTAATCTCAAGCTCTTACTGAAGTCAACAGTATTCAGCCACCTAAAGAGTTTTTTAAGTTCTGAAGCCTTAGCATCAGATTAGAGCTGACTAAATTAAGTTTACTACTTTATCTGAAGAGCTTTGAAAATGCCTCAAATGATTTGTGTACACAATTTTAGTACAAATAAGAGCTTTGCCACATTAGATATTCTTTTGTTCAAATGCCATTTGGAAGTCACAATGGCTAGCATAAAAGCTGTGTCCTGTGGAAGCTAAAGCTGGGAAGCAGGCTTGATAATTGCACACAGATTATCATCAGAGTCTCAAAAAGTGCATTTCTGCCTGGGAAAATGCAAGAGATTATTCCAAAATTCCAGGCTTATGAACCAAGTGTCTCAAGTTGTTGAGTTTTACCCATTTCAAAGGCTGCACTGGAGTTTTGCTGCTGCTGCTCCAAGATTCCAGTGCTGAATGAGATTCAGCAGGACAATAGAAGCATTTCTTTTACTAAGATGTAGGCAAGCTGAAGAGACTTCTCCCAGGGTCCCCACCCCTCCAAACCCACCCTCTACACACAAACTTCCCAACACTATGAAGAGAGAGGCTGTTAGAAGGAACATGTTTAGTTTTCACACCATTTTTATATGCACACATATAGATTCAAGGCACTCAGATTACTGGGAGCTAGTTAAAAAAAATCCTTGATGTACCTGACTTCTCTGACAAAAAGTCAAAATCTGCAACACAAGCACTACAGTCATTGGCAGAGCTTCAAATACCTCAGATTTTTACAAAGCCCTTTATCCCTTTGATAGCATATTTGATAACAGTTTTATCTCATTTCATGTTAGAAAAAAAAAAAAAAAAGAGAGAAAGAAAAGAGAAAGAAATACAGGACAGACTTGTACTTTCAACAGAGAATACTTTTGTTAACTCTGCTATTGTACTTAGTAATACTATCTCCTTAAAAACGGAGACTTAATTTCTCCCTTGTGCCTCTTCAGCCCTCTCGATATTCCCGAAGTCCCAACTGACAGAGGAGGCAGGTAGGAGGCAGCACAGGACACTTGAAGAACACATGGCTGCCCGCAGCACTTGGCGGCAGGACTACAAAGTGGGTGTCTACACCACGACTGCAGAGGGAATGCTTTTGGGGCGGGCTTTCCTCCCCCCAGAAGAAGCCCAGGCCCTCCCAGCAACCAGTCCTTATCTGACTACGAAGGGCCAAGCTTTGGAGAGTCTAGGCATGCTTCCACCGCGCCAGCAGCGAGAGTGGCACAGGATAGGAAATGAGATTCACCCCTCCCCTGCGTGCACATCCAGGGCCCTCCTCCCCTCCCAAAAATGACCTTAGGCATCTAGGTTAGGATGACTGGATTTACAAAACTGCTGAGCATCAACATACCCCAAGGCAGTCGGTAGGAAACTGTTTGCTCAGCGCCTTTGGAGAAGTGGTGAGAGGGGAGGGGTACAGTTTTGTTTCCTAGGTGATCTCAAAATACAAGTTTTAGGGGCAGAAATTGGGGAGCTTTCAGCGTTTGTACCACAGCATCCCAGAGAGGCACCTTGAAAGCCAGACAGGAGCTCCCGAGATCAGTCACCCTCAGCTTTTGCTCGCCTGCATGCAGCATTACCAGGCACAAAAACCAGGCACCTCCTGCTATCCGAGGCCACTGCACTCTTCCATGTCTACAGATCCTGCGGCTCTGGAGCCTGCTCTGTGGGTCTGTCCTGCGTGATGGCCACTTTGGAAAGATGGTCCTCACTTTCTGTGCAGGGAGCTGAGGGCTCCTCTGCAGAGCTGACCATCAAACCCTCCTGAGCAGCACAGAAGAAACAAGCAGCACCGATGTCTGAGTATTTTTTCCACAGCCAAAACAAAGCAGGATCACTGATGAAAGAAAGGGTCACTCATCCTCCATCTCTGTGCTCTAGAGGGCTGACTAGTATTTACTAGAGGGGACAACGCTGGAAAAGTGCCTGGCAAAAAGCCCCACCTCCTTGAGCCACCGAGTTTTGCACTCAACTGCAGGGAAGCCAGAATCTCTGGACCACGGAGCAGGCAGGTAGCCAGGAAAAGGTGCGCTGTGGGGAGGAGTGAGTGAAGTGCACCAAAAGCTAAAGGTTTTTCTCAGTCTTTAGCTTCTGGAGTCCACAAGCACCTCCAAACACAGCCAGCTTCCCAGGGAAGCTGGCAACTACTTCCCCAGGAACAGCAACAGCAGCTCCCATCCACACTGAGTAGTGCAGTGAGATTTCCCCTTGGGAGAAGCAGGAAGCCTTCCCAAACACGCCCCGGGGAAGGAGGCCAGCTATGACACACACTTTTCACACGGGATCCCTCTGCAGCCCCTAACTCTCTTCTGGCTTAAGCCCAAGACTTCACTGGTTAAAAAAAAAAAAAAAAAAAAAAAAAAAAAAAAAAAAAAAAAAAGAACTTCTGACCTTCTAAGTCTCAAGAGACTTATTCATGCCGTAAAGTGCAGAGATACTGGGTTTGCTTCCCTGACTCATTTAGATCCCCCTCACTGCACATCTGACTTTCAAATTTAACAGGCTGTGCATTGTGAGCCCCAAGGAACAAAAACAAAAACACCACTACATTTTACTCATTTCTGTGCTGCGGATTCCCGACGCTCTTGCCAAGATGCCTGCTCCCTCCCAAATCCTGATCTCTCTTCTCCGGGCACAAGAAGTTAGAGTTCAACTCACTAAGGACATCTCAAGCACCATCCAACACACCCAGAGCCAGAGCAGCTCAAGCAACTCACCGGCCAGGCAAAGCTGAAAGGGATAACGATCCGGTTCTTTTCATTATTCCGGCTGTACTTTAAATTGAAGGTATTTCCTCCGATGACAGGAGTGGATTTGGATCCGAAGCTGCAAGGACCGCCAGCAGTGACCCGCGATTGATACTCCTTCAGACAAACTTTAAAATAGGTGTCACACTCGTCTCTGGTACATTTTTTATCTCCTGGGTTTCGGGTGCCATCACAGCAATTTCCATTTTGCAGTTCACCATTCACATTTTGCATGGATAAGATCTCCAACTCGAACTGTCCCGACGCTAAAGTCACCTGTTAATCCCAAGAAAGAACCGAAGGAAAAACCCAAAACAAAACAAAGAAACAAAAATTAAAAAAAAAAAAAGAGAGAGAGAGAGAGAGAGAAACAGGAGACAGACAGTTACCTAACTTTTCTTCCCAAACACAGTCTACAACAACTTTGAAGACAGGAAAAAAAGTAATTTTAAGCGTGCTTTCAAGAAGCACATGCATAATATTAAAAAAAAAAAAAAAAAAAAACCACCAAAAAAAACCAAAGCCAACCACTCCAAGCTTTTCCCTATCAGACATCCATGAGAAGGGTTCATAAATCAGCTCAACTAAATAACGCCATTAATGCCAAAAAACAACCTTAAGCGCCAGCTCCGAAAACAACAAAAACAAAAACAAAACAGTGCGAGGAAGGCTTCCAAATGGTCAAGAAATAAAACTAAACCAAACCAAGAGTGCGTACGCGAGGGGCAAACCCAGCAAAACGATGCAGCTGATAACGTGCACCCAAGCACCCCTCTGCCTCCTCCGGGGTGCAGCTGAGCCGGGGAAAGGCTGGAGCTGCCCAGCTGAGCCTCAGACCTCGCTCATTAATCAACCCAGCAGTGCTGCTATTAAGTTTATTTAAAAAAAAATTTTAAAAGTATTAAAAAGAAAAAAAAAAAAAAGGGAAAGGGGACAAAAAGCGATTTCGGGGGAAAATAAAAGCGGTATGCAGTAACCGCATTTCTCGTTCCCGGGAATTAAGCCTTGCTGCAAGGAGCACTCCCGCGTTTGTCATCTCCACAGGGAACTCAGGACAGCAGCTCCGCTCCGGCCGCAGGAGCCGCGCACAAGCGCCCGTCCGGCACCTTCCGAACCCGTGTCCCGCAAGCTCTAGAGCAGAGCGCCAAAAGGGCGGCAGGGAGCGGCCCCTTGTCCCCCGGCCGTGCCCAGGTACGTACCTCGGCCCGCAGCGCCAGGAGCAGGGTGAGGATGGAGCACGCCGCCGCGGCTGCCCGCCGGGGCGCACGCATGCCGCCGCTGCGCTGCCCGCCCGCCCGCCCGCCTGCAGCGCCGCCGCCGCCGCTCGCTCCGGATCGGGACGGGACGGGGAGGGCCAGCAGGGAGGAGGAGGAGGAGGAGAAGAAGAAGGAGGAGGAGGAAGAGGAGGAGGAGGCGCCGCCGCTGCTGCTCCTGTTGCCGCCGCCGCCCCGCTCTAATATACCGCGGCGCACCCGCGCCGGACAACGCCGCTTTTCAAGCGCTTTCAATAGCGCCCCGCTCTTCAATGCAAAGCAGCCCAGCCTCCTTTTATCCGCCTTATTCTCTCGCCTCCCTTCTTTTCTTTCCCTTTTCTTTTCTCTCTCTCTCTCCTTTTTTTTTTTTCTTTTTGTTTTTATTATAGCGATTATTATCCCAGTCCTTTTATTTCTTGAGGCGGAGCCCCTGCCCCCCCGAGACGCACACACGCACACACACTCACTCACTCACACACAGACACGCACACGCAGCACACGCACCGCCCCGCAGCCGCCCGCCCGTCTGGGAGCGCCGCCGCCGCTCTGCTTCATCTAGCCCAGGGCGGCGGGCGCATGCGCTCATCCATATGCATGAGGGGGACAGCGGGAGGAGGGAGGGAGGAGAGGAGGGAGATGGCACGGGCAGGGCAGGGCAGGGCAAGGCAAGGCAGGTACCGCCGGGGATGGAGCGAGCTGCAGATCGGCGGCTCCTCCGCCTCAGGGAGGCGGCGCGCCCCGGCCGCCCCGAGGGTCTGTGCCTCGGTCCGTGCCTCCGCAGGTGCTTCCAGCGCTCCCTGCAGCGGGAGGAGCCGCGCTGAGGCGGCCCGGCGCTCCCGGCCGAGGGCTTTTCCCGCCCGGCCGCTCGCTGAGGGGACGCGCGGGTCCTGCTCGCTTGGGAAACGCAGCCTGTTCCTCCTCCCTTCCTCGGCGCTAGGGGAAGGAAGAACGAAGCCTTTTGAGGGACAGACACGCTCTGCGGTGTGAACCCTTTCCACGGCCGCTGGCCGGCGGCCGCCGCCCGCCTTTCCCGCCCCGCGGTGCCTGAGGCGGGCCGCGGTGGGGGCGCTGCCGGCAGCGGTCGGCGCGCCCTGAGGGCACGGGGGGCACGGCCGGCCCGGGGCTCTCAGGTAGCCCCGGCCAGCGGCTGTCCTGAGGGAAAGCGGGGGTGGCAGTCGCCACCGTGCCACTCCTTGTGCCCGCCTCGACACGAGGTCGCGCCGCCGAGGGCCCCCCGCGCTTCGAGTGGGAGGAAAGATTCCTCAGCTGATCAGTCCCGGTATCCCGGTGCTGGCAATGTGCCGAGACCGTCACGGACCCTGTCCCCGCGCTGCAGAGGCTCATCCCAGCTTTCAAGTGGATGCCGGGGTTGCTCTGCCACGCATCCTTTCAGGAGCAGGGTCCAGAGCCTCACAGGTGATTACTTAAAGGCCTCCCTGCCACAGATTATTGAGAAACCCAAAAGTTTGCACAGTAGCAAAAAGAGTTCAGACTGGTTCCCAGAGGAAGAGACACACATCAAAGGGCACTGAACAAAAACCGAAAACCCAAAAAAATCCCCACCCCTAACTTTGTCTCTGGTTTGGGAAGTCCCTGGGCTGCGGGTCTAAAAGTTGGGTGACTGTGCTGGGAACTGGCTGCATCACTGTCCCTTTCTTCCTGAGGCGCTGGCGACAGGAACTTGGCCTACATGACGTTTGGTCTGACCCAGAACAGCTATTCTTATGTCCCCATCTATTCCACCCTGATCTAACACAGTAGATGTGTGAATGTCTATTTTATACACCAGAATCAGTGGTACAGAGGAAAACAAGATTTCTGACCTAATTTTATATCCTTTGTTTTCATTTCCTATGGCAAAAGCAAAGTGCGTGCCTGTTCTTGGCTGTGGTGAGGTCTGTCCCATTCTGGAGTGCCCCAGGCTGGAAAGCTGGTGGTATTTGTGCCCCTCACCTTAGAGCTGTGCTCGGAGTTCCACGAGACTCCTGCAGACCCTGTTCCCATTTGCGAGTTCACGACTTTGATTACACACTGGCGATTTTGGGACGCCTGTTGCCGAATCCTCCTTCCAACCTTGCTCAGCCCCCAGGTTCCAGCAGCATTGGTTGTACCTCATTGGATTCATTAACTTTTCAAAGGCTGGTAAACCTTCATGGTGTTTAATCTGTGACATGGCTGCAGTTTGGTGATACCAGTGCCTCTCTTCCTTTTTTTCTAGTTGGTTAGCTTCCACAGCCTGGTTAAATGTTACTCATTCCCAAGTGCCACACATCTGCTCCTCTGGGCCTTTAAATACCCTGCTGTTGCTGGCATGCTCCATACCTCTAGGGCAGGTCTGGAGTTGGCCTTTCTGTAAAAGGTTACTCCACCTGTTTGACTCCAGTGCTTAGGAAATCCAGAGTTCTCTTTCCCACAGTGCTTGTGACTCAGCAGTGTAGCTGCCCTCAAATAGAATTACTTGTCCAACAACTTAAAATGCTTTGCAAGCATTAATGAATTAAGTCTCCCAGTGTCTTGAGATGGAGAGTATTAGTGATAGGTAAAGCAAGACAGAGCATGAATCATGTGCAGAAGCTCATTGCAAACCCTCTCCCTTACAGTCCTGAAAGAAATTTTGACTTCATAGAACTCAGCAGTAAAATCCCCCTAAACTTATTTAGAATTTCCCCATTGAAGTCCCATCCCTTGCTTTTTTTCTCTGGGCTGTCAGGACCAGATCTTGAGCCACTGCACAGTAGCACTAAAAACTAGCTGAGCACATTGCCTGCAGCCTGAGCATCTTTTCGAGATGCTCCTTTCACTATGGATACAGCAACGTGCAAGCTGCTGCATGTGCACAGGGGCCTGAACTGCAGTTAGCTTGGAGCAGTCTGGAACTGGTGCACATAAAATCCTCGCTGCAAGGCTCTGCCTGCACGTCTCACGAGGTGTGGAGCCGGCGTGTCTTCCTCTGTGGCTGGTGAAGAACTTTTCAACGTCTGGCACTGGGCTTTTTACATTGCATAAAGTTACTTCCTGCTAATCTTCCTATTCCGACATAATTAGATCACATCCACATTAGAAGCCGTTACAGATGTGGAGTGTGCCAAAGCCCAGCATAACAGGCAGTGCTTCGCTTTGGGCCTGAATCAGCTCCCTAATACAGAGCTGTTCATTGAGGCCACTGGGAGATTGCCCAGGACTTCAGTGGGACCAGGATCACAGCCTTTGGAGGGAGTGTCTGGTTTACGAGGGTCAGGTGTCATGAAGTCAATTCTTTGTGTGAGGAAAGTTGTAATTTCCTTTTAAAGCTCAGTGACTCATTGAGCCATGGCTGCGAACAATCCCACAGGATTTCCTTAGATTTGTGATACCTGAAGGTAAGCTTGGAATGGCGCCCCTGGAAAAGTTCTTCATTCAGGGACCTGATGCATCTCATTTTCAACTCGGTGACTAAACTTTTGTTTACTACTGTAATGTGGACCAAGGCAGTTGCATAATCATAGTTGCATCAGCCTTCAATAAACCAGTTAAAGGACTACCAGAAAAGAATCTGTCAACATGTGGAATCTGTGGTCATAAAGAATTCATAAAGCTCAGTGACCTCTTTTCACAGCAAATGAAGAGGCTAAAGGAGCCCTTTGTTCCTCCAGATTTTTATAAAAGTAGTTCTGCTCCTCAAAATTAGCCAATAAAATAAATTTGCTGCAGTTTTAGATATAAGCCTGGACAAACTGAGTGGAAGAGTGAAATTTCATCCCCTCGGATAATTCTTTATCTAGGAATTAAGCTTCCCTGTTGCAAGGAGAAGGACATATCGCTACCGTCAATCACGGATGAGTGAGCTTTTAGATAAGGCCTTTCCTATAATACACCCACAACACTTCATTTTCCTCTTGCTGTTCTGGAAGTGACCTGCCTACTTGGGCGAGTGTTGCGGAGCAGAGATAGGGCCCGCACCGTGCTGCTCGGCTGACACACATTTCGGAGCAACACATTCCAGCAGATGAACCCATTTACACAGTTGAGTGATCTAAACTTAGAAAGCTTATTTCTCTAATTACAAAGTGAGACTGAACTCCTGTGAAGCTTTTCATCACCTGAGTGGAATGGGAATTGCGCTTCCATAATCATTTAATGTTTAGAAACTAATTAGGAAGCGTTTTGTGGGGAAGCCACACCCAGTGTTAGACTATTTTACAAAGGGAGCAGGGGAGAAAACTACCACTGATGAGAAAGTTGAGCAAGTGGCAGAGGTTAGAAGAAAGAGCAGTTTACCGAGCACTGAAGAGTGCATTCCTACTTCCGTGAAAGCTTCAGTTCTTTCCAGTCAGGCAATTTCTTAAAGCCGTGTCTTCAGGCATGCTTTCCAAATGTGACAAAAGATTTTGGAGAAGAAGATGCTCTAGTGACCAAAGCCCCAGATCCAGTTTGCTGCCACAAGCCTTTACTTTCCCCTTTCCCTGGAGTGTGTTGCTTTAGAGAACTAAAATTTCAAAGCTGCGCTGTGTTTATTGTACCATGTGCATTTTGTCACTCTGAAAATCCCACCTTGATTTTTCTGTATGTTAGAAATGTTTCATTCCCCAGAATAAAAGCGAGGCACTAAATCTATGTCAGAGGATATTCTGAGAAGAATTTAGAAAAATAAAAAAATTCTGGGGTACTCAGAAATTACTGCAGTGAGAAGCAGTAAAGTCCCTGAAATAGTTAAAGCTACAGTACCAAAAAATATGTCTATTGTAGAGCCTTTATGTTTTATCCAGCTGTAATTAAGTGAATCCATAACATTGTTGCTTTCTGTCACAGCTTAAAATTGAGACCTTACTCTGTTCCAGAGAATAGTGTTGTTTCTCCTTCAGTTTCCTTTATTTATATGCACATAAAACCTGCTCTCTGGTTGTTTCTCTGTTAACCCTTCAAGGATCAGATGCCTCCACATTAACCTGTGAATCCAACTGCTTTGTCCTTCACTTATCCTCCCCAGGGGTGGGATTCCTGTGCAGCAGTGATCTGATCACAAATCCCTGCTTTCTAAAGGCAGGGAAGAGCTGAGCCTCCAGTTTTAGATCTGGGTAGGGGTACAGTTATCAAGGTGGAGTAGCATCCAGTAGGTGCAAAGACTGTGACACTGAGCAGTGCTGGCACATCTGTCACAGACAAGATGACACTTTCATTTGATAAGCAGCACCCTTGGCTATTCTTGTCGAAGAGACTGCCCTGAAACCTGGGCTGAGCCCCATCTCCAATGAACAATGGGTGCTTTTAAGAGAGCTCTGAGTTTCTAGTAGTGTTTTCCTCACAGCTTTCTGTAAAGGTGCTTCTTTGAGCCAATTTTGTTGAAGAAGTGCTCAGACCAAGTTTCATTTTCTTGTTATGACAGTATCAAAATGCCTGAACTTCTCTTCTCATGCAGATTGTTTTCATTGTTAATTGCATATGAAAGTGTGTGTTCAATGCATTCTCAATAACAAAGTATCCTGAGGGTGCAAGACTGAAGTACACAGGGGTGTCATTTAGCTAAGGAAATGTCTAAAAAGAAGAGAGCTGTGATTAGCAGATTTAAATTTGAGTATACATACAGTAAATGACTTCTTGTCTTTGCCTGCCATCATTCCCTGGCTGATCTAATATTCTGGGCCTTGACTTTACCTGTTCCTGCGTGAGGGATTTAAAGGAAGTTTCTTCATTTGGCCTGAAGAAACTTTTAAAGCCATTAAGGTTTCTAAAATCCAAATTCAGCCCAAAATAGAGATGGGCCTAAATCAAGAAACAAAAAACTTGAGGTTAGTGATGTGTTTAAGTAACTTGCTGGAGTGGCCGGTGAGTTGGGCCACAAAGTTCAGTGCATGGGAGCAATGCTGCTGATCCACAGGGGAAACTCTTCAGGGAGTTAGGGATGTACACAGTGGCTTGTTTTTACCTGGTCCCTTGGCACTGCTGACTCCCTGGTGGAAAGAACCTTTTTGCATCAGCTAAAGTTTTTTAGATAAAGCACAGGCCACAGCAGGTGGGTGGTGTCCTTGGTTATACAGATAAAGATAGGGCCCTAAAGGAGAGAAAAAATGTCTCTCTCCATCTTCATCCTTTATACAAGAGTGAAAAATGCCTCTTGACCATTCTGCATGTCACAACAGTGCTACCTGCAGATGGGCATTGAGGACTTTTCTGTCACTCATCATGCAGCCAGAGATCTGACAGGGCTGGGTGTTAGAGCCAGCAGCATTTGGAAGAATCTGAGTCTGCACTGATTTGGGAGTTTTGGTGTTGAGAACTCTGCATTTTGGACAAGATTTGTATCAACTCTCACGATTCATCACTTGAGACTCTTCAGTCCCACTCTAGAGTTAGCTGTGGTCAGAATGCCTGCAGCTTCCAGCAGGAGAGTGGAAAATAGAGCAAATGAGAAGGACTAGAATAAGAATAGTCTAGGGACATCAGGGAGAGGTGGCAAATAGAGGGACTTATTCCTGGGAGTCTGAGCAAGATACAGGTCCCTGTCACCCTGCCTCTCTGGTTAAAGTTTGTCTTTGCTCTTTCCACAGTACCTGGGAGGTTTTCCATTCCCACCTCCCTGACAGCTATTTTGTCTTACATTTCCAAACACATGGGAGACGATTTTCTCTTCAATTGCTCCTGATTGCGGCTCTGAGTCTTGGACCACTCCAGGTGTGGTGAAGAACATCCCTGATTTGTGGCACTGTGGCAGCAGGACAGCTTGGTGAAGACTTGAAAGAAAAAGAGCCTGGCTGTAGAATTGGACCCTTGAAACCAATTAATTTCTTTGAAGGTAATGGCATTACCCAGTATGCTCCAGCTTTCTGTCTGAAAGGGGCCACAGACTTTTACAGATCCACAATCTGTGTTGCCCTGAATTGCTGGGATTTTTCCTGTATATAATGATGATTTTTATTTACTGTGGCAGAGAGGAACGAATGAGGATCTGCCACGGCTTGAATGGAAGCAATTCCACACCTGTCCCTTTAACTGCACATTTGTGGTTGGCTGCCTTTTATTGTCCTCCCCCCTCTGGGGCTGCAGGGCAGTGTGTGTGTATGTGTGTGTGTGTGTGTGTAAGGATTTCCCAGCCTAGTGGGTGACCCCTCATCTTGCTGCTCCGAGTTGTGGCTTCCGTCCCTTCCTTTCTCTCCAATATTTATTGGAAGCACGTGCTAAGGAATCTGTGAGCCTGCAATGCTAATGAGTGCGTGGCATGGAGTGGGGCAGCAGATGCAAAGGGACGGGCACGTTTCCTAATGAGGAAGTCTCAAGACCCATCTGTTGAGTCTCGTGGGCCCTCAATGAGGTTTGCTGCCCGAGGTTGCCGGTGGAGGTTTTTTTTTCTCTGATGCTTTTAGTCCTCAACAAGTGCAATCCTGTATAGAGCAGCATGTCATGGGGTTAGGTTTTGTTGTTACTAGCAGATAATGTGACTTTGAAAAGAATGCCCCTGCCCCAGCTGAAAGGAGGATAACCCTCCTCTATCCCCTTCCTTCCCATCCTTCTTGCTCGGATCAATAACAGGTCCCTAGGCACAAAGCCTGCATTCTTTTATTCTCAAATTAGAGCAGCTGCAGCAGCAACACCACAGCTCATTGGAAACCTATTAGCTTTTGAAAGACTTAATCCAGTTTGGAAATAACTAGTGTTTCTCAATCTTTCACGCACTCACTCCTGTAAGAGGCAATATTCTTAGGCTGCATTGACAGCGGACGGGCTTATTATTATAATAACCTGCATCTCTTTCCATGTCCCAAAGGGGCAACAAAGAAGGCAAAATGTCAGTTTCCCAGCTTCACAGGGCCTAAGAACATTAGATTTGCTCTACCTTATCACACCCTGTCACTGAGCTCTGCCGCCTACCATCCTGCCTTCAATGGTGACTGATGTCTTGTGATTCACTCTCCAATTTCATAGTTTTTTAAGGCCAGAGGGGCTATTATGATAATCTATTTGACCTCCTGCACAAGACATTAGAATTTCATCCTAAGTGGGATAAAAGCTGGGAGCAGCTGGATTCTTTGATGTGGCTCTGCTGGGCAGCAGTGGAAATTTGGGGTTTTCTGGGGGTACTCTTTGCTATAAATGGAGTTTGATTTTTTTCCTTTTTTTTAGAAGCACCTGAAGCACAGAGCTTTGTGAATGGGAGCATATGCAGTGAATGCCTTGCTTTGGAGGTAGGGGAGCTGATTTTACTTGGAAAGGGTTTGCTCCCCTTTCTTGGTTTCTTGTTTAGCTTTCGTATCTCCCCTTTACTCAGGATCTCCCTTCAGAAGCACTTTAAGATAATTATTCCCATTTTAAAGGTGAGGGTCTGAGCTTCAAAGATGTTTAGGCCTTAAATGCCTCGTGAAGGCCATTGCAGTGAGGAAATAAAGTTTTCACAAACAGGATCCTCAATTTCATGCCCCATGTCACACTGGAAATCTGTAGAAGATGAGGGAGCTTGTTTTCTCATTTTTCTTGAGTCACAGCCTAGTGTATTTGCAGGGACATCTTTCTCTGCTCAGACTTTTCCTGTACTGTGCCAGCCCTAAACCTTTCCTGTAAGTGCTGCCAACTGTTATCATTAGTGTTGGTACAGATATTTTGCCAGAGGCAGCAGGGGTGGGACCACCAACTGATTCCCGAAGGCCACTGAACAGCAACAGCTTTTGATTTCTACTGACCTGGACCAGATTCAGTGTGGTGACCTAGAGCTAAGGGGCTCAGTATCTCATTACTAATCCCTTGAGCTAACCAATTCCTACCACCAAGTCGATGTTTTCTAAAGTGTTAAAAGACTTTTCCTGCCTGCCTGCCCATTAAATCCTGCTCTTCTGTCCGTGTCCTTGGATCAGCCTAATCACTGAAGTGGATCAGTTTCAAGTTTTAATGATGCAAGCTGTGGTCCTGGCAATGCAGAAGATGGCAGGCAGCACAGCTGAGGCAGGCTTTGCTTGGGGGGCTCTGCTTTGGGGTAACCCTGATGTGCTGCTTTTATGAGGCATTGCCAACTGGGTGTTTCCTGCCTTTAGCTTATTTGTCTGAGATTTACAATTTATATATATTTCTAGATACTTTTATAAAAAAGAAAAGAAACTGTGTGTTTTCCTGGATTGTCCATTGGCCTTGCTTTTTGGGTGCAAGTAATAATTTTTTTCTGTGGTATTTTAATCTTCTCACTTTCCTAGACGGGGAATTCAGCTTTGCAGAAAGAGCTACAGGGAACACCATCAGTGTGTTTAATGTATCCGTATTATTAAAGTCTTATATCTTAGAAATACAGAGAAATGTGTTTCAAGAGAGTGTGTGCAGAAAACCCCATTAGAATCAGCAGTAGCCTCATCCACATACACTTAGCAAGAAACAGTTTCCGTTTGCTTAATTTTAGATTGAACAGGGAGCAGTTTACAAGTCCCATATATGTGTCTCCCAGCAAAGCTTCTTCATAACTTTATAGATTTTTTTATTTAGACTTCATAATTCATATACAGTAGTGGACATGCACATTGTGCCATGTATGCACTTTTTTTCTCCTCATATATATATATTATATTTTTAAAATAAAAAAGGGAAGTAATTCTCAGATAATTCAGTTACTTATCCCTGGTAACAGTTTTCTTAATATTTACTCTGGTAAAATGGGCATGGCTGTGTTTTTATGAGGAATCTTTTGCTTCTTGCAAAGTGGGAACACTTTCCCCCACTGCTTATGTGCACATAGGTACTGGAATACAAATTTCCCTCACCAATTTTTTTCTTAAAACAAAAATTATTCATAGAGAGCAATTCTGCCTTTGACTGCATATAATAGACCAGGCTGCAGATGAAAAGAGCATAAGTCTCCAAGGTTCTGCACTTGCTCTTCTGGAAGGAGCTCAGTATCCGCTGAGTGATACTAAGCACATTTTACTTACTTACTTTTGGTCAGTGGATCAGGATAGTCTAATTCTAGGCTATCTTATTAAGAATCTGCTCAAAATAGTTAATTAATCTCCAGAATCTTAGGGGGTTGCTCCTTTCTACTACTGGTGATGTCAATTAATGCTCTGTTACCATTTGAAGCCAAGTTCTTAATGTGAAGCTTGACATGAAGGCCTGTGTCTAGTAAGGACTCAGAAGCAGAATCTGACAGTGCCCTTCCTCTTGCTAGCACTTTGTTTATGTGAATTGTTTCCCAAGTTAACTCCTGTGACCTAACCCCAAAGAAGAGAAGATCTAATCTCTAATTGTCCTCTGGGACCATCCCTGCAAGGTCCTTGAAGAATATATCCTGTTTCCTAGTCAAAAAGTCAATCCAAAGATGTGTCCTGGGTTCTCTTCTCACTTGAAGATTGTTTACCTGTTATTTATGAACTGTGTTTTGTCTATGGACTATTCCTAGTGCAGTCGCATTGTGATGCTTGTTGGAGAAGGAGGAAGGATTAAAATGGCACAGACTTTACATTAAACATCACGTGTTCCATGCAGAAGGATTTACAGTCATTTCGCAATTGCACCAAAGTCCAGTCAACCCTTGGAGGATGCAGGAATTCTGCCAGTGGTGGAAGACAGAGTGACTCTGTAATAAATATTGAGAGAATTCCTAATTGCCTGCTCTGATGATGTTTTAGAGCAGCATGGTGTATGTTAGTGGGTATCAGATGTGACACAAAATATTGAACATTTCAGGATGCTAAAATGAAAGCAATTCAAGGATCAAATTATGTATGAGTATCAATATTCAAACCCAGCTGTAGCAAACAGAATGCTCACATTTATGCCATCTATGATTACAGTTTGGACATTTTATTAGAGTATGAAGTGGTCACTTTTTGTTCAAAGAGTTTTTTCTGAAAGGAAGGCAACCAGTGCTGAAGAGCTGAAAGCACTGAGTTGTGTTCATGTGGATTAAAAATAGGTATTTTGGGCCAGCAGAGCTTCAAAATAAGCTTCAAAATTCTCAAACCAAACAGTTTTCCTTTTGGTAGCTGAAAAGGAAACCGCACATCCAGGAGGAATGTAGATCAAAGCAAACTCTGCAAATGATGCAGAAACACATAAAATAACAAACAAGGCTGGTGGGAAGAGGGGAGCTTTTGTAAGTAGATAGGTCTGTTCATATTACACTGAAACCAAAGGCAAGATTGCTAAAGAAGATACTGGAGAGGGGTATATAAGGGTATAGATTTTTCTCCTCAGAGGAATTTTCCAGCCTGTTTTTGCATCTCCATTGTATTTGCAAAGTAACAAGTAAGAGGCATACTGAGCAGCAGATCTTGCTGATACCTACTTTTGCCTTTCACAACCCCATCTTATCTCTTACTTTCCTGCTCTCCCTAGTTTTCCCTGAGCCTCCCTCTGCCAAAGTCTGTGGCAAAACATGTATGTTCCACTGCTCACCCATAATGCTCTTCCAGCATATCATCGGGTCATCCTCCATAAGTAAACTTAGAATATTTGGGTAGTTTAGCTTTCATACTTGCAGAACAGAACAATTCTGAATGTATCTATGAGTAGCTTTTTACATTGGAATGCATTTGTTTAGGATTTTATGTATGAGAGTACAAATGTCCCTCAGCTGTTTTTAATAGAAAAAATAATATTGCTAAATAGTTTTAAACTCCTTGTTTCACTTATGTGTGACTGTGTTGCTGCAATAACTAAATTTATAAACAGAATCAATAGGGATTTGGTAATTGTTGCAGTGAAGTAATTCTTCAGCTGAATGACTTGTCCAGTCCTTTCTTGGATGCATCTTCATGAAGTGATGGGCATGTAATTCCTGAAATCCTAGGGGTTTTGTTTCACAGAATTGTCCATGCAAGAGGAAGGGAGGGAGAAGAGTTTTTTTGTCTCTTTGCAGAAGGGAGAAGGGTTTTTTTTGTCCAACAGCCAAGAGGAGCTGGGATTTTGGGGATAGATGTGTTCCCTCCTGTGGATCCTGCAGACGTCTCCATTTCCCTTTTGTGTTGCCAGCTCTTCCATTTGCCTCTCCAGCTGAAGTGTGGCACCTACCTCACCTCTGGTAGAAAAAGGCTCTTTCCTTATGCAGGAGGTAATTTATTTCATCTAGGCCAGCAAGTGGAAAGGCAACATTTCTTCATTTCTTCATTCCTCTACACAGAGAACATGTCTCTTACCACTTATCCTCCCTCTCTTTCCTCTGCAGCCACACGCATTTTGAAAGCAGCCTCGTCCATATTGCTGGAGTAGAATGGGTTCCCAGGCTTCTGTAGATTCAAGGACAGGACACAAGCTGGATTGGCACTGCCTGGTAGTTGAAAAGATTTCATTTCCTTCTTATTTTCCTTTTTTTTTTTTTTTTTTTTTTTTCTTTAGGTAGACAGCCCCTTTTCTCTCTGCTTTGCGGAGCAGCCGTTCATCAGGAAGGGCAGGCCCCACTGCGCCCATCCTGTGCAGGTCACTGGAGACACATTTCACCCTCCCATTTTCCCCTGAGCGGTGCACAAATGGATCCCTGCTCCTTGTGGAGAGGGCAAGGGACTGGAGAAATCCTGCTCTTCTGAAGACTCTCACTGGGATAGCTCAGGGGAGGGTGGAAAGGGTGGAAAGCATTGTTTTCCCACTGTACCAATTGAAGCTTGTTTGCACCAGACAAGAGATTTCCTCTAGCAATGTTTTATTTCTCCAGGACTCCGGAATTGTTTGCCCGTTCTTTGAACTGTTTTTTAAAGTGGCCACTTTTAGCCTGAATGGGGAGCAGTGAAAGTTTGAGCTCTGTATCCGGAGAAGCTCCTCTCTGCATGAGCACTGGACCAGTCAAAAGGCTCCAAGTCTAGGACTGCCAGACAAAGGGACAGCCTGCAGCTAAAGGGATGTTTGTACTGAGGCCAGAGCAGGCTTCCTTAAAAATAATAGCAAAGGTAAACACTATCAATTCACAAGTTAGATGCTTGTAAAAAACCACCAGCCCGTTTGCTAACTCATTAAGAAGGGAAATAAGACTTGACAGTTCACTGTGCTGTGATTTTAAGCATGATGTTTCCCTGAGAAAGAGTGCCTGTGGTGCTGTGAGTGCTCTGCAGTCACTGATGGCAAGGGATTGGGAAGATTTGTTGCTGTCCAGAAGTTTGTACATGGGTTGGTTTTAAGTTGTTTAAACCTATCCACATCAAGTGACAAAATGCAAAGCTATCAGATCTGACCTGGCAAAATGGAGCTGGCATTCCAAAAAGAATATGTCCATTCAGTGACTCCTGTTATTCTACTCAAACGTGGTCTTTGTATTTGTGACTATATTTTTTGTGACAGGTAACAAAAAGTGTGGGATGTTTTGTTGAAAGAGGATTATCCCAAGCCCAAGTGAGCTTTGCCAAATTTATTCCCAAGGAGATGCCTCCAATTGCAGAATAAATTCCCATGTGTGACCTACTTCATTCTTGGTAGATATATGGACAGCAGATCTCAAATTTGGTCAAAACTCTGCATCCAGTGGCTAACAGGGTGATCCTGGCCACCAGAGGAAGAAATACTTTGAACTTTCCCTCTTTTGGGAGGAAGTTCATTGGTGGCAGAAAGTTGAAGAGACCTTGATGAAAGGGATGGGGTAGATTAGCTTTAAAGCCTACCAGTTGGACAGTTTCTGAGTAATTTTATACAGAGTATTTCAAAGTTTCTAGGAAATTTGTCATTGAGTCCAAGAAGTTTATATGTCCCAGTGTTTAGCTGGCCTCAGATATATGGGAAGTCACCTTGGAATTTTTTTAAGGACAGCAAACAAACAGTTTCCAGTAAGATTGTGATAGATGTGTTTTGCACTGATAACTGGGATCAGAAATCAACTACAATAATCAGGAAATAACCCTTAGTCCATAAAACTGAATTTAAGTAGTTGAGGCAGAAAAGTGGCATAGAGAGATAAAGTAAATCAAAGTGAGTAAGAAAGCCTGCTTAGAAATAAGCACTTAGCCTGGGCCTTACACAGAAACAATCCAGGCAGGAAATGAAACATACACTTCAACATGAAACTGAAGACATCAATTGTCTGAGGTTCTTTTGCTGAAATACCTTGCTGTGTGCAAGGCTTTCAAGGCTGGTCTTTCATTCTGGTGACTCAAACAGCGTTGATAAACATAGCTTGAAAACTGATCCAAAAGGACCTGTGAGGTCTTTATTTTGCACCTTTTTCATCAGGACCCGGCTTTCTAAAACACATGATTAAACATTTGATAACTTTGACCACAATTAAAACTGATTAGTCTTTAATTCAAGGTTTTTATAAAGTAAGTAAACAGTTTTCCCCAAACTTCCAGAGACTCAGAAGTCCATAAAGATCCCTAAAGAATTAGGAACAGCTGCTTTTACATAAGTGTCAATATAGCTTTTGCTTTTATTACAGTGTGATTCCTTCACAGTATCTCTTATGCTTACATATGTTAGCACAAGAGTCTTATTCTCACTCAAAACAGTCACTGGCCTTTTAGCAACACAAAGCTATAATCATAAAAAATTCTGTATAAGCAGCATTTTCACAATTCAAGTCCTGCATTTGAGAGATTTCTGACAACTCTTAGCTTGAAAGGGACAGTTTTTAAACAAGGAAAATGCTGTTAATGTCACCATACTATAGAGAAGTCAGTGACATAAGGAGGAAAGCAATAGGGAAACACAAACACTGCCCTACCAGATAAGATATCCAGTGTGATAACGTTTGTGGGTATTGGTCAGTATAAGGAGAAAAGAAATTAGAAAGCAATTAATTATTTTCCTAAATTAAAAAAGGATCCCAAGCCTTTTGTTAGTCACTTGGATGAGAATCACAGGACTTGATAACCCTGCAGTTGTACCTTGTCATAATTAACACTAATTCATTTTGAAGTGCAGCATTTGTGGTTTCCTGGTTGTTTTTCTGGCAGAGAGTTCCACGGATTGTTTGTTCATACTGACCCTTTTCATAAATCACTTAAAAATATAATCTTTCTACTCCATTGGCAGAACTTTGTCTTTTGTTAGGAGAGAGGCTGAAGAGGACACAGCTCACTTTCTGTATGTTTGATCTGTTGTGTAACTCTCACATCGTTTTCTTTAATCACAATCCTGGTGTTCTCAGCTTTTTTTCCCTGGACATTTCTTAAGGCTTCCTAGGCACTTCACTTTCCAGTCTCTGGACCTCCTTGTTTCTGCTCTTTTCCCTTCCTGTGGATTCAGGATTTCAGACAAGGAACTTATGTATGGACACTACAGTCCTAGGAGAGTAATAAAATATATACCAAATGCCCACATATTATAAACAACTGTCTAGACAAGACTTTACAACATTTATCTCATCCATGGCTCTTATTTTTTAGGTTTTAGACAATCAAAGTACAAATATAAGAAAGTGATGACTTGGCTGAGCCAGGTAGGTGTCTTATGCTGCTACTACTTGTTAATTCTGTCTGAGTGAAAAATAAAGGTATTGAAATGACAGAAGAGCTGCAGCACTGAGCATCACTTCTCAGGCTAGGCACGACCTTTCATATTGCTGCTGGACGTAAATTCACAATGAGTCATAGCATGCTGGTACTGAAAATCTGTTGGTTCAGGGGCTGTGGTCTTCTACAGGATGATCACATTACAGTTTAAAAGTTTCCTGTACATTTGGGTATCTTTAATTCTGGAGTACGTGTTTCAGGAAGGCTTTCACTCTCCATATTTCAGCGTGTCTTGCTGCTGACACTGAGCCATGAGCAGTGTGAATGGCTCATGTCAAGGGATCTTGGTCTGTGGTAAAAGAACAGGAACAAGTCCAGTACATGCAGAACAACTGGCTTTTGTTTACTGAGTCAAAGCTGCAAAACCATAAAGGGAGCAAAAGCTGAAATCAAGGGACATAGAAATAATAGAGTGGGAATGGAAAAGGAGAATCAACATTTCAGGGTTCTTCTGTATGAAGCGGAGATCTGGGTTCCAGAGATGGGGGAAAGACACAAATCATTCTTCCAAAACTTTTTGATGCAAGGACCCCTTGTTTTAAGTTTGGATTTGAGGCTCTTGGAGGGGGAAAGATTATTCATCAGCAAATATTCAACAACACCTTCCCTGCCTCTCAACTTTCAGCCTGGTTCATCAAAGACAAAATGTGGCTTTTCATGATGATAAATTTTCTCTCAGACTGCCAGCTGAAGCCAGGGTCCTCTGTTGTAAGAGAGAAAAGCTTTGTTGCAGGAAAAGCTTTCTTAAATTTTATTCTTAAAAAAAAATGCACTCGGCATTCCTGGTGGAGACTTCCCACTTATTGGAAGCTACTGCTTTCTTGAAAAACCTTTGATCTTTTAGAGCATTTTAAAACATACTCTTAGGAAATGCTGTATTGCTGTGGGGCATCTGGCTTGTAATCAGTCAGTCCTTTCAGTCTAACTCTTCCGTCATGACACCGACCCAGAGCATGCCTGGTGTGGTCCTGGGGAGCCATGTGCCTTATATGTCCTTTGCAACTTGCAGGAGGTCAAGGAGGGGGAAGCCTTAGGATTTGTGCAAATGGTGGAGCCAAGCAGAAGGTCAGGGATGGCATTTTGTGGCCATGGGAAAGAGACAGCTCCTTCTCCTGGGCCGGGATGAGTCTCCATCAGTGCCGAGTCCCAAAGACTCACGGGGCTTCCATGGCTGGCACCCAGTGTTCTTAATTTTGTGGTGAATAAAAGCCCTGAAAGCACATAATTTAATCTGCCCGAAGATAATTGTTGAAATAAATCATTCTCTCGTTTAAAGAATGAATCTTCAGCAAGTTACAAGAGAGCCTACAGCACTGCTGATTTTAATCATTACTCTGCATAGGAAAGTGTCTATACTGCTTAGTGTTTCCAAACCAGCAGTGCTGCTATTAAAAAGTCAGGCTTGGGTTTAGAAGCTGTCACAACTCAAACAAAGCTTTTTTGGGGATTCCTGGATTCACAGCTGAAGGAGAAGAAGCCTGGTGAGCAGAGACCCCACTTCCCTCTATGGGTTTATCTCACTAGTGAGCTGCACTGCCACTTGATGCCTCAGTTATCGTGTCCAAACACAGGGTTCTGTGGCCAGCACTCCGTAGTGCATTGGCATTCTGGGGAGGAGAAGTGTTTCAGGAAAGATGGGTATTTGGGGTTTTCTGGTGTTGCTGGGATGTTGCTGGAATATGGGTTGCATATGACAGGAAATGTGCTGTGGTGTGTCAGGCTGTACCACAGAGAGCAATTCCAGTCAGTGGTGGGTGATTTTTATCAGACTGCCCTGTGGTCACCCCGTGGGTTCCCCAGGGTTCTGCTGGGCAGTTGCTCCTCTATAGCATGTCTTGCTTTGGTTGAAATTTTTCAGGGTTTTGGCTGGTCCACAGGGGATTTTTCTTTTGAGGGTGTGAAAAGGCTCGGTTCGGGTGAGACGCATTCTAGCAAAGTAGGAATTACACTGGTCAGCTGAGGTCTGCAGTTTCTTGCTTCACTAAACCTCCCTGCCCTTCCTCTGGGAGCTGTGCTGGGGCAGAGGTGGTTCCCTGCAAAGGCAGGATGTGGGCTGGAATGACCAGCTAAGGTGTTCCAACCACGGGTGAGGTAGGATTTGGATACACTACAGCTTCTTTCGAGGCTTGAGGGTTCAATTAGCTCTTGGCAATTTAGTGGCTCCTGTGACTGCACTCTCGATTCCCTAGCTGGCTAGTTAAAAGGTGTCCTGCTAATTTATGATACTTAAGTTAAATAACAGAATTTGGGCCATTTGTGCATTAATCCATTGTGGATTGCAGGCAGGTTCCTGCTACTTAACCATTTTTTTCCTGTCCAGTAGCTGACCTCCAGAGAAAGTTGGCGATCCTGATAGCCTCTTTTTTTTTTTTTTTTTTTTTTTTTTTTTTTTTTTTTTTTTTTTTTCTTTTTTTCCTTTTCTTGGAGTTGAAGATTTTGTCCCTAGGATAAAAATCCAGGAGGAATGGACACTGCTCTGGTCTTTTCCATTGCAAATAATCTCATTTCTCCCTGTCTTCCAAACTGGGAAGTACTTACTGGTTTTTCGAAGCTGACTGTAGAGGTAAAAAAGAAATGCATACAGCATTTCGCACAGCAGCATTTGAATGGGTTTAAGTGTTTGGAAATTAATTCACTGTGCCATTTAAGCTATTTTGAAGAAGAAGAGATCTAGCTCCATTTTGTTTTGGTTGTATTTTGTATGAAATGTGTGGAGCTAGTGGAACCAGACATATTAGTTTTGTGCTAGGCTGATGTACACCAGTTAAAAATGTGCCCCCTGGCACATGGAATTGAAAGCTGAGGGTTCTCTCAGGCACAGATTCCACCAAGCCCCCTCAATTCGAGGTACTCCAGCTGCTGGGTTGTTCCTGTATGTAATAGATATGGAGACACTGGGTCCCAGTGACATTTCTGTGAAGTCACCAAGCCTTAGAACTTGCTTTTTTCTGAAGCAAAGTATTTGTTAGATGTTATTAGACAGGATCTTACTGTCCTGGGGTAGATCAGGGTTTGCTTAATAAGTATCACAGAATAATTTGGGTTGGGGGAGAATAGTCAAACTTCCTTGCAAGGAGCAGGGACATCTTCAACCAGATCAGGTTGCTCAGAACTCTCTGCAGCCTCACTTTGAATGTCCCCAGGGATGGGGCGAGCGCAGCTTCTCTGAACAAAATGTCCCAGTATTTCACCACCTCATTGTAAAAAAAGTCTTCTTTTTATCCAGCCTAAATCTCTTTTACTTTATATGTGAGCATGGGATATGTTGAACTCCAGAAGTGGCGAGGTTGTAGACAGTATGTCATGAATTGTTTCACTGTGTCTGCGTTACCAGAATATACATAAATCATACAAGTGTCATGGGTCACAAGCACCAGGTTTCATGGGCAAAAACATTCTTACAAATTTTCATTTGCAGAAAATCTTGGGAGCCTTTGTTCAAAGTTTAAAAAAAAAAAAAAAGTAATCAAATGAGAGCATTTATAAATCAGCCTGCAAAGAATAAATTGTAAAAGAAACAGTGTGACATTTCCAGCTATCTTTAGAGGGAGGTCTGTTCAACAATACATTTCAGGTGACAAAACACAGATATGATGCACGGTGCCAAATGGAAGGAAAGAATAGACCCTCTGCTGCTGGGAATAGAAGAAGACTGTAGTAATGTGATTATGGTAATGGTCAACAAGTCATAGTCTTGTGCTTTTGTTCACTGTAATTAACTTCTTGGAATGGCACAGTTGCTTTCTCTGTGCTCATCAGATGGCCCTGCCTTTGTGTCCACAGTCTGTTATTTCTCCTGCAGGGACTGCAAGCCTCCAAGTGCATTACTAAATGAATTCATTGCTGGAACAAAGATTCAGTAGTAGAATATAGATTGATATCTTTTGTTGTCAGACATTCAATACCATATAGCAATCCAATTACTTAAGCTGTTTCTATCAGTCTTATTACGGCTCACTATTGAGGCATGCTTTAAAGCTGGATAATTCTGTCTTGCAAGAATGTAGTGGAACAGATTAGAGCTTTAATGAGAAGGCTTTCTGTGGACTAGGGCACTTCCATTGTATGTGTTGGGATTGAGGAATCATACCTAGGCAAAGGCCTGGAGTCATTGTTGCAAAGAGTGATCAAAGGGAAGCCTGAAATCTGTACAATTGCTTTAAGAAATTTTACGGGTTATAAAAAAATAAGACAAAAACTGGCGAACTCTCTGTCTGCTATTCTCTATCTGTTGAGAATCTGTGCTGCACTGGAAAAAGGAAATTACTTATTGGAATTCAGATTGTGGAAGGGATATGTCATTTTTTGTTTGAACTTTTCCTCCACTGTGCTATAGGTCAAATTCTGTGCTTTGCTGTAGCATTTTAGGAATGTTGGCAGCATGGAATCAGCACCAGGCTTATTTGCATACAACTTCCCAGGGTGGGTATTTGGAGAGGAGGGGTTTCTAGTGTGCAAACTCATAGAAGGCTTTGATAACTGCAGGTAGAGGAGGAGGGATTACAGCAGCAAGTCAGCCTTGCCAGGTTTGCATCCTCACTTCTGCTCTCTGCGGCACGAAGCAGGTATGGATTGAACCCCAAGACAGCAGAAAGCTGGAGCTGGAGTGTCAGTAAGATCTCAAAACTGAGTCTGCAGTGTAGAAGTGGAGAGAAGTTATTTTACCTTGAGAAAAAGCAACAAATAAATGTATCTACTTAGCAAATGGGGTTTTTTTGAGATTCTATATGTAAATCACACCTAAGTTTATTGTGTGAAGCACAAGCAGTAGAAACTTGGGAGATTCCAGACTGAATTTGTATGGTCAGCAGGTCAATTTGGCTGCTTCTTGAATGCAGGATTTTTTGATGGGCTTCTAAAATATGATAAAACTCTTCAGCTCTCTTTCAGGCCTCAGCAGAAACATCTGTGCTTTAAGTCAACACAGTGTGACCAGAAAAACCTGGGAATTGCTGAGGTTGAAGTAAGCTGGAGACACAGATTAGAGTGCTTCTGTATGGAATACACACAGCTTGGGGTCATTCATGAACACAAGTATTTCTAAACTTGTCTGAAATTCTGCCTCTCTAGGTCACTCTCCCTAAATAACTGAGGCATGGTTTATTTTTTGGTGTGATAAATGCACCAAGGCACTCACTTGGTGTGAACGGCAAAGCTATGTAATTTCCACAGGACAACACTGGTGTCCAACAATCTGAGGATATAGACTATTTTTCCTGGATACAAAAAGTTGTATGATTTGTTATTTCATTATAATAAGGCTGATTTTCCATTTCTTAGGGTGGTTTTACACTATCAACAGCTAAATATTTCCTCCTCGGGGATGAAGTTACAAAGTGCTGCCAATGCACACATGTTGTCTGCCTGTAACATTTCCAAAGTATTATTTAGAAGAACAGCAATTATAAAGACATTTTCCAAAGGAAATTATATTTGAGTTAGGATAAGGATGTGGGAGTGTGATCATGAATCTGAGGAACATCTGAAAATTTATCTGTGCATTTAGATTTGTTTTCAGAAGGTGTTCGCGTTCCTGTCTGTAGAACACAAACACTGATTTTCTTCAGCAATAAAGGTATGACCCAGTTCTGGACTGAGGCTGAACTTTATTTTGTAGCCTCAGTTGCTCATAGGGATGGAAGTTAATGTTTTATGAGGCAAAGGAGAGCACCTCTTCATTTCAGGAACAGTTACTGTTAAGATATTTGTTTTGGGTCAGAGTTAAGGTGATTTTGTGTTGAATTATCAGTTTCTCTCTCACTCAGGGGTGCAACAAGAATTAAAGATTTAGGGTGACCTGACCTTTATTCTGCTCATTGTTGACTTGTAACAACTGATGTCTGCAGTAAATGCTTTCTAGTAATTTATTTACTCTATTTAGGAACAAGGCATTTGGACTTGGGATCTACCAAGGGGAGCTTTTAATGTGCATTTTTATTTATTTTGTTTAAATACATGGAAACCTCCAGGACAGATACTCAGCTGGTGTAAATCAGCTTAGTTCCATTGACGTCAGTGGAGCAGTGCCAGCAGCAGATCTGACCCACTTCTTTAATCTGATCCCTTGTCCATCCCATTTATTTTAGATTACATCAGAGTGAGCAGGGCCTTACCTCATCCACCGTGAACTTGAGATAGATAAAACCTTGCAAGTTTTGGCAGAGGACTCTCATCTCTGAGAAGTGTGTAAAAAGCAAGAGTAGCATCCAGTCTTCTGCCATGCAGAAATTGCTTGGAGCCAGTGACTTGACAGATCCAGCTTTTCTTTGTATGAGACTGTGTGACATGAAATTCCAACTTGTTCATAAGAAATTGTGTTAACTTACCACAAAACATTGACCTAACACAGCAAGTTTTGTGTGTGCGTGTTTGTCTAAATAATCTATTAAGTAATCAGTAATGTTCATTCAGTGTTCAGGATGTTCTGTGCCCCTGCAGCGTTCTGTGAGTCTTCAGAAACCTCAGCATCCCAGCTGCCAAGGCTGTGCAGGTACCCACTTTAGAAATTTCCAAGGGAAATCAGATTTAATTTTGCAGTCACACCTTGGTTCTGGCACCTCTAACTTGTCCCTTCAGTTTTTCCTGTTTCTTAACTGTCGTTTTGCCCTTGTGTCTCTTCCCTGCCATTGTCTTCTCAGATCAGGTTGGATGGTTTGACTGAGCATTATACTCACATCACACATAACTCTCCCAATGCATCTGATCTGCTCTATTGCTTGAGTGAGCACATTTGAAGGTTGGGTTTTTGGGTTGTTTTTTTTTTTTGTTGGAGAGGAATGGAGGAGCCCATACACAGCTGAAAAAACTATTTCCCCCTCAATCTTAACTGATGGTTGAACTTACTCTTGACTCTTCTGCTTATTCTTAAACAATAATATTCAAATATTCTAGTAGCTTCCAGGAAATGTACAGTATCACATGCTTGGGCTCTCTGAATTTTGTGTACTCAGAGAAGTTGCCTGTCCTGAAAAGTTTACATCAAAGTCTTTATTTGTTCCTGTCCCATAACCTTGAATTTACACTCTTAAGAAGAACTGGGAACATGGTTTTTACTGCAGCAATCATTTTCTCTTGGTTCTACAATATACCTGTGTACTTTGTCTACCTCAAGGCTTAATTTACATTTCCTTAGTAAAAAGGAGAGTTTTGACTTCTTGTCAGCTGTTCTCTATGTACATTTCTGATTTTGAGTAGCGTAGCAATATTACAAGAACAAATACTGCTTTTTCTGGTGTTGAACTGTCTTGTGCATTTCTGTCCAACTTGAGTGAAACCATCAATTTTCTCAGCCACCAGTAGATCCTCTGCAGCATTATCTCATGTCCTATGACCTCTCCAGGCTTGTCATGCAGTGGCCATTGACTTTGTACTGGACTTTCTCCAGTATCTCCCTTCAAGAGCTTGCAAATGCCAAAATTATGTGAGCCATTGCAGTTCTGGTATCCCAAATACCAGATGTTGTCTTGGCTTCTCTTGTTCCCAAACTATGTCTTCTTTTTGCAGACTCTGATATTTTTGTTGCAGGTCTCTCTTTATCAGTATGTTGTCTCATATCTGTCAGAACTGTCCCTGCACCCTAAGTTTCCCTTCAGATAAAGTGGCTTCCTTTTATTGGCAAGTCCTAGTTGGGTTATTCCTAAATCTTCTAATAGTATTTCTTTCTCTCTTCCTGCACCCCTACACTACAGTATCGGCTTGACCCTCATACCAGCTTGTGTTTTCAGCTATCAATTAATAACAGAATGTTTCCATCTTTTTTTCTGTGTCCTGGTTCAGTATAGTACTCCTGCACATTTAAGTCTGCCTCCCCTGCCTCGGTTAACCAAACTATGTAAATCATCTTTGGCTTCAGAACCAGACATTCCCTGGAAGGAGAACACGATCCTATTAGCTGGGAAGGAAAGCTGCTGCTTTGGCTTCCTTTATCACTTCTCTGTCTCTCTGAAGGGCTTTGACTATGGTGGGAATTTTAACTTCTTCTTTCTTCCACGCAGAACGTTGTCTTTGTTATTGTTGTGGCTGCCCCATCCCAGGATGTGTTCAAGGTCAGGTTGGATGGGGCTTTGAGCAACTTGGTCTGATGGAAAGTGTCCCTACCCATGGTGAGGGGGTTGAAACTGGGTCGTCTTTAAGGTTCCTCCAACCAAATTGTTCTATGATTCTATCACTCTCTTACTCTTCTCATTGAAAAAGAGACATAAATCCCTGCTCATCTCCCTCACATCTCTCCCAACAAGCTGTTCTCTCTCTACATTCATTGCTGCAGTTTTCACTCTGCCCTGAGAAGCCAAACTGAAGCAGGTTTGCCCTTAGAGGTGGTTTCATTGCAAGAGCAGAAGAGGAAATCCATTTTACCAAAAAACCCTAAATGTACTGGGAAACCTTAGGGAGTACACAGAAAGCAAGATAAAAAAATCATAGTTGTGAAGGTCAGGTTTAAAGTGTTCTGTTCTTACAGAGGGCTGTGCTTGTGTTTGTGGAATATATGCTTAAGAACTTTGCTGGATGAGGGCCTTATTAAATTTGATAAAACTAAATAAACAAAACAAGCACAAAATCACCAGTTTTTATGATATGCTTGAGAGAAAAGCAAGCAAACAGCTTTTTTCCTACTGTTAAGGAAAAAAAAATGAGGCAGAAAAGTTAAATATCTCAGCTTCTAGGAGCAAGTAGCAAAGCAGACCCAAAATTCAGAAGATTTTTTTTCTGGGCTTTGTCTATTGCACTGACACTTTACTTTTTAAATGTTTTGCATAAAACATACAACTTATTTTATTCATTTTTTGCTTTCATAAATGGAAATAAGTAAATCACAGAGAAGTTAATCTAAATTTGGGACAGTATTGAGTTCAAGAGGTCCAGCAGAAATTCAGTGAAGATGCAAGTAGACCTGGGTGCTGTCAAAAGTTACTCCTTCATTACCAAGGAAACTTCAGTGAATTAATGGATTTTAGAGGAGAAGGAAACTTTAGACTATCTAATATGGCCATATGTATTTTGCATGCCATAGAATTCCACTCACTTATCTCTGCAAAACTATTTCCTGCCAGATAGGGGGCCAGATCTCACCTCTGCTGACTTTAACCTCTTCAGTCTCAAAGCACTCCCCAGAGATGTTCCCTGACTGGGCTGTTGCAGCTTTACTCTAGAAAAGCCTAATAATGGTTCTGAAGTCCAAGAAACATGGAATGAGAGCTGTGTCTGTGTGCTCCTTTTGTAATCCCACACTCCGAGGGATTGCTCAAGACAGGAATGAAACGAAGCAAAGGAAAATCAATGTTTAACTTGGAAATATTTGTCAGTTAACAAGTCACAAGGAAGTGAGTACCTCTAGCACCTAGTAGGAATTTATTTTATACTTAATTTATGCTCTTTTTTTTTGAGTGGGGAGTGTATTTAAAAGAAGTGAACACAGACAAAAAAAAGTTCTTCCTTTTGAGCTTCATCACCATTGGATTTCCGAAATTCAGGAATATTCTCTAAATGTACTTGGACACGTTTATTTTGTAGAAGGCTGGCTATCTAGGCTCTGAGCACACTTAAACACATATTAAAATTCATCCTTTTTATGGACAACATGTAATTGTGTGCATAAATCCCTGTTCTGTTTAGGGATGCTTTCCTGAACTGGAAATACAGCTTGTGCCCTGCAGTTTTCTTAAGGGATCTATTTTCTGGCATCTTCTTACTTTTCTCCTTTTTTTCCCTTCAAAAACACTTCTGCTGAGTTTAAAAGTATATTCCTTTACAGTCTCACAAGCTCTCAGTTTATGAGACCTGGAATTCTTTACTCAAGAAAATCTGGAAATCCATAAAACCTCTGTGTACAATAAATAAGAGACCTACTTCACCCTCAAGTTCTGGATCTCAGGTCTTTGTCATCTTGAAGAATGACTTCATCCCTCCGAGGGAGGAGTCTCCCAGGTATTTCCGTATGGATCAGTCCTGTAAAGAGTTGATCTGTGTCTCGGAGCCACATCGATCTGTCTTGTCTACAGTGGCTGAAAGGACTTTATGCATTGAATTTTCTCAGAAGTGCTATAAAATGACACGTCTTGGCAAGTAAAGCCAGCCTGTTAATGTAAGGATTTTCTGCCTTGAGTGATTTTCTAAAATCAATAGCTCATTAAAAAGAAAAAAGCTCGATTCTCACAATTCATAACCGTGCAAATAAACAGGCTGACTTCAGCAGCAGCGCCCAGCTGAGTTAGAATAGTGGATGGGTTTGAAGGATGTTGTGTTGTTTGTTCAGTTGCCCTGACTGCAGTTTCATTTTTGCTGGATCCTTCTTGGAAAAAAATATTTTAACAACAGTGCTCATTCATTAATTCTTAAGAATAATGCTCTGTTGGCAGAATGGTTAACTAGTTGCTAAAAATAAGGTCTGCTGGTGAATCCTTCAAAAATAGGACTACATCCCCAGGAAGTATCTCTCTTTCAGTGAAGAGTGAAAGTGTAAATCTTTTTCAAAATCACAATCTCTAGAAATGTTTTATGCACATAATAATTCCTCAAGGAAGTGTCAGATAACTTGGCAGGGGAGGAAGGTTTCCATCCCAAGTGTGTAAAGCATTGCAGTCATTAATTTTTTGACTGAATTGATCTGACTTTTAAAAGACTCCCTGGCTTGGCATCAGCATTCTGTTTATCTCACAAGCAATGAATCTCCTCTTCCTCCCTGTGTGTAAATACTTAATAGCTGTTAACTTAAAAGGTCAGACCTTGCTGGATCCATAAGTATTGTACTTCAAGGTGCATTTGGATTGGAGTTTTCTTTTTCTTCTGCTCACATCTCAGGTTGCTGCATTACCTGCTCTACTTGACATTCTCAGTGGCTTGGAAACCATGTCAAATGTTTTCAGAGAATTAGTAATTTTTTCAGGGTGATTTTTCTTGCACCCAGATGTGTTAATTTAAAATATTTAGGGTTTGGGTTTTTTTTCCCCAAAATACAGCGACAGGATTTAGAAAGCTCCACAGGATGCTGAAGTCAGCTGCTTTCACCAAGCTTTTCCATATGATGCATGTCAGCAGCACAGCTTCAAGGAGTGTCTTCTCATTTTGCTTTCTACTTAGCATGACTTTAACAGGTGTCTCGGAATGCTTCTGAGCAGGGCAGGATGAGTGCCTGTGATCTGGGAATAAAAAGAAAAGGTGGTGGGGTGTGGGGGCAAGGAAGGGAACTGTGGAAGATGAACTGGTTCCAAAGGACACCCTCAAGCAGAGAATCACATTAGGTATATTCAACTTTAGTGTGAGAAAGAGCAAACCTTGCATGTCAGCAGGGATCCTATCGTTTAATGAATTACTGGAAGGTTAGGACAGTGAGACATGGCCTCTCTAGAAGAGTTTCTGGCAGGTCTGAGGAAATCCTGAGCCCAGTAAAAAATTTCTCAATCTCAGATGAAAAATGTATGACCAAGAATTCTTGAATGCTTGTGTGCTGGATTTCTGACCTTTTAAGGCCACTGGAAGAACAAGAGGAGCAGAAATTGTCCAGCCAAGGAATTAAAATCCAAAGCTATCGTGTTCATTTTGTGAGAAAATTATAAGGGGCTGTTCCAGGAGCAACCAAAACTCAGTTTTCTATGGAACCACATCCTGAGTCTTCCATGCACCTTGTAGGGGCCTTCATGGGACCCCCAGATCCCAGGACCACTCACAAAGCAGAAGGCAAAAGGCAGCTCCTTCTGCATCTGCTGCGGAACTCTGCATGGGCTGATTGCAAGGCTGGGAATAAGCTGTTTGTACCGACTGGACAAGGAACCATTGATCCCACTCCTTCAAGGAGATTTTCCTCAGCTGGGGGCCCTAATTTAGGTCTCTTTCCTCTGTGCCATGACAATAGCTGTAGGAACATAATTATCTCCAAATCTTTTGCTTCTCCCCTGACAACTTGCATTGAAACGTGGCAGTGGGTTTGAATGTTATTAGGGGCGGACATGAACAGACAGAAAGCATGACTGCATAAGCCTCATTTCCTTAGGAAATCAAGTGGAAATGTTTGTATAGTTTATATACAGCACAATGTGGTTTGTGTCTGTCATATTACCTTGAAGGTTGTTGTTGTAATCATATGCTCCATTGTTGTGCTTCATCTAATCTAGAGTTTGTAAAAGTACTGCCTTGGACCTTGGTGATTTATTTGTCTGCATGTCATAGGAAGGCAGGACTGGAAGGGGTGTCCTGGGTCAGTGTGTCTAGGCTCCTGCCGAGGTATATGGGCTGTAAAAGTTAAAAGAGAAAAATACTCTATAATAAACTTCTGATTGGTACAGTGGGAAAGTTAATGAGACAAATGAAACCTTCCGTGTGGCCTTTGCAAAGCTGAAAGTCACAGCATGGGGCAGTCCCTTGCAAATCTTGGGTCATTAGCTTATCTTCAGCAGTAACTGCCATGTATGAATGTCAGAGGGTGAAGGAATTTTCCCCTTTACAGCACTGAAGTATTCACATGTTCCTCAGAAAATCCTGGGGAAAAGATTACCAGTTTGTTTGGTTTTTTTTTTTTTTTTTTTTTTTTTTTTTTTTTTTTTTTTTTTTTTCTGTAACAGGAGTATTAAGATGTTAAACATGTTTACACGGGAAAAATTATTTGATCCAGAGAGAGAAGAAGCATCCCTTAGCTTTTAAATGTGCCTGTTTGACAGTCAGGCATGTCCAGCATTCTGCAGGATCTTCCTAAAGGAAACAAGAGTCCAGAAGACCCTTGAGGAAATAAAACAATAGGTAAGAGGATGGCAGTTTCTTATAGACAGGTCACAAGGCAGCAATACTTCAGATAATTTCTGAAGCCATATTATAATGCTGAAAAGAGAACCTGATGATGTACAAGTAAAAACCAGAAATGCCCATGTTTCAGAATTTCTGGTGCTTGCCTTCAGCTCTGCACTGATTGTCAGTATAATGTGCTTCTCTACTATGTATAAGTATTTGCTGACTCTTAAGGACACTTTTAGAGTGTTTATATTGCAGATTATCTCAATAGTTTCAAATCCCCATGATAAAATTAGCTCTACATAGAATTATATATGTGCAGCTGTTCAGAGAAAGATGCAGCCAGAGAAAAGGGGGACAATAGTTTATTTGACAGTCCCCAGAAACTGAACAGAAAAAAAAAACAGTGCTTTGAAAAATTCAGTTTTGCATTATTTAAACTTGTTCAAAACCAGAAAGATATTTTTCAAATTGTTTCACACCATTTGCCTGTTTGATAGTAGAGTCTGTGCATAATAAAAGCATTGACATTTTTAATGTTTTGTATGAAATATTTCTAGGGTGAACTGGGAAGTCCACTGACTGCCTTCAGTGCTGCCTTTGGCTTGATTTTGTAATTATACATCTTTGTCCTTACATCAGAGTCTGATCCAGGAAACTAGAGAGCACTTCAGGGTTTTCCATCAAAATGCTTGAGGCTGTGATTATTTTTAAGCATCCAAAGAGTCTCTTTGGCTTTGGTTTCACTGTTTGAATCTTAGAGCTTGAAGTGTACACTTAAATACTTCATTGGGCTGTGCTGTACTCCACACTTGAGCTCTGAGGACAGGTAGGACTGACAGTGGTAAACTGAGCTCCATCAGCCTTGTGCCTGTTCACAGACACCCAGACAAGAAATGTGAAGTGAACTACATTCTCTGAGCAGTTCATGAAATCATAATGAGAAAAAGGAAATTTGCAGCTTTATTTCAGAAAAGTCCATTCACCATAAAAAATTACATGCTTTAGAAGAAAATTAGGCAGTTTAAAAGAGTCATTCTAGAGTCTGCATCATTAAAGTTTGGACCTTTAAAGGTATTTAACTGTTAAACTCCTGACTCGATGGAGACCCATTTCTGGAATGTTGTAGTTGCTTTTGTTTTAAGGTGTTCTGAATGAGCTAGACTTTTAAACACTGTGTTAATGCTTGCAGCAGGTTAATTTTTAACAAAGAGGTTTTCTTCACGAAAAGCACATTTTCTGCCCAACAGAATTTGATAGTGTTTTCCATCCAAATTTTGAAACCTGCTAAGTTTGACATTGCTGCTAGGTTTGCTCAGTCAGGCTCAGCCTTTAGAAAAAAGGCTGTTAAAAATCTATCACCCAAAGGAGAGATCCCGAGTGCTTTCCATTACAGGGTTGCCCCTCATGACTCTGTTGCAATGGCTTTAAGCAGGTGTGACTCATTTGTATGACTTTGGCTCCCATGCTGCTTTAGGGAACCAGCTGGCTTTGGGCTTAGTGCTCAGCTCTGAGCCTCACCAGGACCCGTTTCTAAGCCCACCTCATCCTTTACTCATCTCATCCTAAATTGCATCCATTACACCATGGTCGTCATGCAGTGACTGATGATCCTAGCCTGTCACTGCTCCTCTTTGTGCAGCCACCAGCAGCTCAATCTCTTTCCCCTGGAGCCTGTGCTGTGCCAAGGCTTTGTCATCCTTGCTGGGCAGAAGTGACTGCCTGAGCAGTTAGTCTGTCTCCCAGTTTTTATTTGGGTAAGCACATTGTCTCCCATACTTCTCCTGCATCAAGCTCAACATCTTTGCAATAAATAAGGCCCAGCCCTGCCTCCTTCAGTCACCTCAGTGTAGAATTGAGTTGACTTGGTAGAACAAGTATAAAGACTAAGGCCAAATGCTGTTTTCAGTCACCATTACATAAACTACACTGACTCCACTGAAGTCAACAGAGAAAATCCAGAATGAATTGTTTATATTGACTTCTGGCATAAGTGCAAAAGCAATTAAAAATTCTTTTTATCATTAGTTATTATGATGCCATATAAAAGCATTAGGGATCATCAGCTTTTGAAGAAACCAAGTCCCCCAAAAAATATACATGCTCCCATAACTTGTCAAAGCTACAGCTGAAAATTCCTCTTCCCTAAAGGTGCATTTACATTCTGGATTCTATTGCTTTTTGAGGAAATTACTTGCATAAAGAAGGAAAAATTAGTCATCGATATCCATCCCAGAGAGAGTGGGAGAAATTGCTATTGAAGTTTTGCCACCTTTGTTTAAGATACTTCAAAATTATTTCAATTAGCAAGAGAGCATCACCTTCAAGTTTTATCCTTTTGTTAATAATTGAGAGCCCTATCCCCCCCACAGTGTTTAATATAGGCAATACATTGAGGGGAAAAAGTATATTCACTTGAAATTCATTACTGTATTTACAATGCTGCTTTCCCATGCTTATTTTAGGGTCATTTGGGAAAAAAGCTTTAACTCCAAAAAAAAAATAAAATGAATGCATTGCTATTCTGGGAGTTAGACTGTCACTTAATAAATATATTTCTGATAATAAAAATTGGTGTCATTTTCCTTGCAGGGACTTATTCGGAAGAAAGTTAATAAAAACTGCATGGGAAAAACAGCATCACAGCTTCTTTTCTTTTTCTTTTTTTTTTTTTTTTTTTTTTTTTCTTTCTTTCTTTCTTTCTTTCTTTCTTTCTTTCTTTATTTTATTTTTTTTTCGAAATTCCTACATGAAAGTTAGCTGAATGCAAAAAGTATCAAGAAACAGAGAAACATTCCATGGTCTTTAAAACTCAAAGGTAAGATTCTCTTCCTAAATGTACTATTAAGCAAGGTAACTCTGATGAACCTTTTAAATACCTTTTAAGGACAACGACTTAACTGGCCCTGCTGGTGGGAAAGTCATAATGTGGCTTCCCCCCCGCCCCTCCCTCCCCCCCCCCGCGATGGCTTTCTATTCTTTGTATGTGTGACACATGTCAATGAAGTTGAAAAGTGTCCATTTCCCAGCAGGATGCTGGCTGTTCCCCAAAATGCCTGGGCAGTTTATAGAGGCCCTAATATCTCCTGATGGTGAGGGAAGGATTTGTAGGGAAAACTTCCTGCCGGGCAGAGGCCTGCTGCCTTTGAATAGAAGGCAGCCAGCAGCTCTACGGGCCTCAGTGAGAGATGCCACTGCACCATCAGGAAACTTTGATTTATTATCTGAGAAATTCACCATCCATCTGCACGAAGAGGTCACAGGAGCAACTTTCCTAATGTGAATCTGAGACCCCCATTATTTCTCACTTATTGCTACAAGCATGAAAAATTGTTCCAACTGAGAAAGCTGGACTTTCAGGACTTGTTGCCATGGTTGGATTTATAGGAATATTTAGGAGCAATGCTTAGTGATTTTTTTTTAACCTATAAACTCCAACAATTTTCACAGGTCTTCGCTAATTAATGCCACCACTGTGGAAATGGAAGCAGTTCTGCAAACAAGCTTCGACAAATGGGATTTTTATTGCCAGTGGAAAAGCCCAGGGAATAATTAGCGGATCCATAGAGATCTCTTGATTACAGACATCTGCACTGGTAATGTCCAGACGCAAAGATCACCCAGGGAAATGTTTCAGGAGTTTTACCTTAGGGCACATTTATGTTATCAGCTCCACCCTTCAAAATGCAGTTGGACATATGTGGGAAAATATTTTGTGAAATGTTAGAGCGAAGAACCTGATGTTGACTAATCTGGACTAGGGAAACTGGCTTTGCTTTCCAAAGCACTGTCCAGCCGCCAAGACTTGCAGATGTAATATTTTCATATCTCATTAAAGCTGATTTCACAGAGCTATTTCTCAGTGCTGCATCTGAGTTGCTGTGAGTTGCCTGAGATGCTTTTGCAGTTATCAGTGCCTTTTTGACTAGGATGAAGAGGAAACAAGGAGACTGATTATTAAAAAGCCACATGACTCCTTGCAAATGAAGCACTGAAAAAAGAATTTATGTCAAGACAGGATTTATTAGTTCAGGTCGAAGAGTAACTTGATTAGGGATTTTCCTCTTGTCAAAGAGATTCACAATATAAATTATGAATCCACTTATAGAAGTGGTAGAGGTTTTGCCTTTTTTGAAAAGGTATGCTTTTAAACTGGCACATAAAATAATTATTACAGGCCTATGGAGCAGATCTTTTTAGAAACCACAATTATTTTCATTCAAATAGCATTAGAGCAGTTTCTCCAGTTCTAGACTTGTTCATGTTGTATTAAATGCCAATAAGTGCCAAACAAAAGTCACCCTTTCCCTGAAAAAATTATAGCATACAGATTTGCTTGTGTTTACCAATTGTGCTTGGATATAGGATATAAAATAAATTAAATTTATAAGGCATGTGATTTTAAAACATTGGGGACACAATGCAGGTCTGTCTTGCTTAGAATTTCTCTTTGATGGGATCTTCAATCCCAGAAGCCTTGAAGCAGAAAATGCCCTTAAATTTGTATTTAAACCCATCCTTCCCCAGGACAACCATTAAGCACATGATTCATTTTAAGATACGTTTCAGTCCCAGTGGCATCATTTATCCTACTCACTGGTCAGGCAGTCACTTACAACAAAGTTAAGTGCTGAGCAGACCTAATTCTGAATCCAGGCTGTCCTTCAAGATGTCATGAGAAGCAAGAATAACTAATTCTGGCTTTTATGTCACTATGTACATGACACATAGATGCACCCTCTAAGGCACCCACATATCAGATATTGCCAGAGATCTCTCTTGGTTTAGCTTTTCTGGTCTCTCTGCGATGAGGGGCAGGTGTAGAAGGAGTAAAGTGTTAGGAAAGAAGGAGAATTCAGAGTTATTCAAAGGAATCTTTTGTTCTCAGATAATTGGAACTTGTATGACATGTACATGTGTATTCACGGGCACTGAGTACTAGAATCCATGCTTGTTGCTGTCTGACCCAGGATATTCATAGAGATGTGAAGCAACTTCAGAATGAGGTTTGTAATAACCTTACGAGTTCTTATGAAGTCTTTCCAGAAGTCCCCAGAGATGCCTGTGATCACATGTGTCTTGCTGTCACCGCCTTGGACAGATGGGAAAGTCCTCAGGGAAATTGCTTCAGAGTGGTGTTTACTGATCAGGATCAGTGGGTTGCAATGACACTGGTTTTGTGGAACACTTGCACTGGTTTTGGGGTGCAGGTGAAAGGACACCCTGTCTTACAGTGTCTTGCAGACAGGGTTTTCATTAATTTTGGGTAGTGTTTCAAAGTACAGGTTATTTACATGCACAATCCAGATGACTTTGAGCTCCAACTTGGGGCGTTTTTCAGCTGCATTTAAGGAAATGGTTTGCAGTGGTTAAAGGTATGAGTGTGTGGCATGTATCTGCTGTTCAGAAATACGATATGAATTCCTGTAAATAAGGTATTTAAGCATAAATGTGTTTGACTGTTTTCTAATGAGCATTGTTCACAGGCCCTGCAGGGTTAATTAGCTTTCTAGATCTTATCTTCACTCTATTACACTAAAGGCAAAAACCTCTACAGGAACTGAATCCACTCAGAAAGAGCAAATAAACTAGCTCTAAATGATCACAAACTGACCAAGCTTTTCTGCTTCAGCTCCCTGTGTGCCTTCAGGCAATCGGGATTTAAAAGCACTGAGATTACAGGACCATAAAAATACACATTTACATTTACGTGTGGTCACATGCAAAATTTAAGATTTAGAGAAAGCCACAAAGGGAATGTTTAACACAAGTAGCCAGGCACAAGCTGAATTAATGACACAGCAGCCCCAGCAGAAACACAAGAAAAACATGTAAACCTTCATCTATTATTAGTTGCTGTAGCCCACACTCCAGAGCACAAGGACGCGTGGTCATTAGAGGCTGTTCTTTTCCAGGAGATCTTTTAGCTGCCTCATGAATGGGAGCTGGGCAAGTCCTGAAATGTAGGGAATTCACAAGTGAGAGTGCTTGTTTTGAATTTTATTTTTTGTTGGATGATGAAATCACTGATAATATGAAAAGAGTAGCCAGAACCCTCTCCTGACCCCTGCCCAGGTGGGGACACTCTGCAGGAGGACACTCCAGCCTGTCCGTGTTGTATACCCTGGGCTGGGAGAAGGCTGCAGATGGTGCTCCCAGGATGTGCATCAGCTCCTCTGACTCGAGCAGGGTTTGCATTCCTGCAGCCCCTGGCAGGCAGGCAGAGCTTTGATACCAAGCCTTGCACATCTGCTACAGGCAATTCAAGAGCATGTGGTGACAGGACAAGGGGCAATGGCTTCACACTCAAGAGAGTAGGTTTGGATTAGATATTAGAAAGAAATTCCTCACTGTGAGGGTGCTGAGGCACTGGCACAGGTTGCCCAGAGAAGCTGTGGGTGCCCCATCCCCTGAAGTGTCAAAGGCCAGGCTGGATGGAGCTCTGAGCAACCTGGCCTAGTGGAAGGTTGTAGAAGCATCCGTGACTTACAGGGACAAGGGACTCTGCAAACCTGAGATATTCTAGAATATATGGTTTTATTGCAAGGGTCGTGGGTAGAAAGGGCCTTCCCTTCAGTCACCAGCCTCGGCTGAAGGGAAGTCCCAGAGAGAGAATGAGAGAGAGCAAGAGGGTATGGGCTAGGAAGAGGGGAGGGAGAGAGCAAGCTGGCAGGGGTCAGAGTGCAGGGGGAAGAGAGCAGAGGTAAGAGCAGGGAAAGGAGAGCCAGGTCCAGAGAGAGATAGCAAAGAGAGCGAGGTCCTGATTACAATACATTATATCTCTTTTTGTGATGAATATTCTAATTTACAGTGACCAACCAATACAAGACACAAAATCCTATAGAATCTACATACAGCCTATAAGAACTACTACATTACCATGTGTTATATTTTAAACTAAAAACTACTCTTTAGATTTTTCTGTCTTGCTACATTGACCTTTGAATCCCTTAGCCAGCAGAAAGGTATTGTTCAATCAAAAGGGATTCTCCTTCAGCTGGCTAGGCTATTGTCTTTAGGTTATATAGTAAATAAGACTCGGTATCCTACAACTCAAAGTAAGCTTCCATTTCTATTTTGATTACAGGTTCCATATTTTCAGAATCTTTTGCTAAGCAATTATATTTATAAGGTTTCCCTGATTAATCTTTCCCAACATCAGGTGTCCCTTTCTATGGCAGTGGGGTTGGAAACAGATGATCTTTAAAGTCCCTTTCAAGCCACTCAGTGACTCTATGATTCTATGAATCCCATTGCTTAAAAGTCCTGTTGCAATGTAATGCAGACACATCCTGATGGAAAGCTCCAGGAGTAGATTCTGTCTGATTTGCCACATATTGCTGTCACACCTACCAGACTGGCTTTTAGGACTTCCCGATGCAACTGCAACTGCAGCACAAGTAAATATTAGATATGAAGAAAAACACATTTTCGTTTTAGTTTTTCTTGCCTTGACACTGTTGTCTTCGCAGGGAATATGTACTTCCCCCCCCCCCCCCCCCAAGAGTGTCTTGTCAGGGAATAAAAACTAGGCTGGTTCGTTTTAAGCAAATCTGGGTTCTGGTTGTGTAATTATGGATCTGCTCACATGAACATGTACAAAAAAAAAAAAAAAAAAAAAAAAAAAAGTGGAGGAGTTCCCAGAGGAAAAATAATGAAGTCTGTTAGTCTTGCAAAAGCTGTGTTGTATTATAATATAGCAAATGATAGCACGAGAACTTCTCATGTAGGGCATTCTTCAGGAATAAAATTCAACCAAGAGATGAGCTTCAGAAACCAGTTGTCCTGTTGCTAATTTCCCCCATGCCCCTGCAAAAGTTTGTTTAGTTCCTTTGCAAATTGCAAACTACTCGGCACCTTGGGCAGGGTCTGCTCCTCAGCTGGCCTGGCTCAGCACAGTAATGGGATCAATAGTGGAGCTATTCAATAGCAGCCTTGAACTTAGAATGCTAATTGTTTAACCTTGCCAACTGGAACAATTGCATTTTTGATACCATAGTGGTAGGGAGCTCAATAAACAAAGGTGATAAGGACATTCTCTTATGCATGCACTTTTTTTTTTTTCCCCACATAATTAGGCTCATTAGAATCTGTGGGCCTAATGATGTACTGCAGATTAAACATTTGCAAAACTCCTTATAGGTTGGGGGAATAAAGGCATGGATTGTAAAACTGAGAAAAAAAGAAAAATCAGAAGGTCATGTTATTTTATCTCTCACTGGAGTTTTCTCCTAGGATTTGTTATGATTTACTGTCATTACATATTATGTAAACAGTCACTGTTTCCATGAAGTGGGAGGTCCTGTTAGTCTTCTGTAGCTATTCAGCATTGTGAATTTAACTGGATATGTACCTCCTTACTGTAAGGGAATGATCAGGAATCTGTTCCCTATAGCCTCGGGTTGGCTCTGACCCCATTAAATGTGTAGGTGGGGTCTTCCCTGGTAAATCAGAAAAGCCAAGGAAAGCCTGAGCGTATTTCAATGCTTCCTGCTGTTGTTTCCTCCTTAGTGGATGCTCTTGTCTCATCCAGTTTAGCAACTGCCTGGCCCCAGGGCCCACAAAAATACTCTGGAAGGATACTTTCTGTTTGAGCTTTAGGGAATGACTGCATGGCAGTTGGTTAAAAAAAAAAAAAAAAAAAAAAAGGTAAATAGAGAATAAAGCCTCCTTTTTTTTCCCTGCCTCCTTCTAAATCCTTTACTAAACTACATCTTTACTTGGTTTGTACCAGCAGAACCTGTATTACTTAGTCGTACAGGCTGTCCACACTTTCTTCAACAACAAAGACAAATCAGTTCTAAGAAATACATTGCTTACAGTCTTGTGTTCCTTCTGTTGAAAAGCCCTGCCTTTTGGTGTTGTTTTCTCCCCAGCCTATAGCCAAAGTTTCACTGACATCAGTGGTAGCCTTCCTGGGATGTCTGAGAGTAATTTATTAATTCCCCTTTCCAGGAGTGATTCTTTCAGTGCTGCCACACCAGTGGAGACTGCGGCAGGGTCTCCTTCCACACCAGTGGCTACACTGGAGTAGAGTCTCTGGCACTGGTTCATGTCTCTGGGAGTTGTCCTGGCTAGATGGCTGTTAGGAGGTGGGAAGAAATGCACAGCAGTCCTGTGCTCACTAATTTGGCTGCCAAACATGCACATTTCACTGCTTTCTTGAGAGCACTTTCCTGCTGTGGAAATGTGATATGCCTGACTAGGTAGGCCAATGGCTGTGTGATTGTCCATCTGCTGCTTCTCCAGATTAAATATTAGCCCTTGTGTCTCCTCCAAAGCAATGAATTTTCTCCAAGTGCAGTTCTCAAAGAAGAGCTTTTCCTCCTTCTGTTCTTCTGCACCAGATATTCTGTGAGATAAGTGATACAGATGGGCAGCAGGGGAAATAAGGCAAACAACTGCCAAAAAGTAGGGCCTATTATTTGTGTTGATTTTTAAATGTAATCACTCTTCAGTGGTAAATGAAACAAAGCACACAGCCAGAGCAAGATAACTACACAGTGTTACTGAGGGAATCCTGTCACATCTGCAGGGTGAAGGCATCTTGGCTGCTGGCTGGCAAGATCTCCCTGGGAGACAAACAAATCACAGAGAACTTCTTCCATGAGAAACATTTCAGCTCCTTATTGCCTTTGTTGCTACTTCTGCTCTACCCTGACCATGTACATTTGTTTTTCAGTGTTGCTAGAATTTTTAGTTTCTATAGATGAGGATGTTTGAGATGACTGTTTGTTGTTTTTCTCCATCTGACACAGAGAGAAGTATTTGAGATAGATTTCAGAAGTAGACAGAGTCATTCTTAATTTGTTTCTTCAGAGCTTCATTTTCCGCATGCAAGTTACTCGTAACTCCCACTGAAGCCAATAAATTCCTAGTCCTTCACGGCAGGAAAGACACTAAAGTCAATGGGAATTATTTGTATCCTGCAGTGAGGGGGAATAAGCCTCCTGGGAAACTGTGGATCTCCTATTTGCCATAAGCCATCCGTTACTTCCCTGTCAGTAGCAAGTCATTCCAGGATTTGTAGGAATCTCTATTGTTATTTAAGCGTGTCTATGCTTTCATTCTCACTTCTCATATAAAAGTAACTGGTGCAAGTTATGAAATTGCATTAATACATGGATTTCTGCTGACTCTTCATTTATGGCTTATCTTTCTTTGCCTCTATTATAACACTTATTGCCCTGGGATTCAGAGTTATGTCCAGGCTTGCTGAAGATCTCCTCTCTTCAGAATTTCACCCATTGCTCGTGAGAATTTCAACTTCTGGATAAATAAATATTTTGGGTCAGGTCTTAAAAACACAGAAGTCCTTATTCGAATGTTATTTTTGGAACATGCCCATGTCTTAGTGGAACTCTCATACCACAAAAGCTGATGGAAGAAATAGAGAAATGTAACTTCATGTCTTGGATTTGAGGGCCAGAGGGGAGGGAAGGAGATGGGAGAAGGAGTAGACAGATATGGTGACTGAGCTTTCTCTGCAGAAGAATGAAAGGGTTTAGTAGTGACAGTAAGTAGAACAAGGACAGTGTCAAATGCATCTTCCAAAGAGAGTGAAAAATCAGGCTAAAACAAACTTATGTGGCAGCCCAGGAGGAGCTGCAGCAACAAGCTGAACTTGCCCCATACTGTCCCTCTTGGCCTTTTGTTCTAGAAACAGATGTCCCTTCTCCGCCAGCTGTCTTCTAGTTTCAGAATTAAGACTTTGGGCTCTGAACTTTTAATTCATGATTGCCTTCATAAGCTTGTCTATCCTTTCACTGTGAGGGTAATTTCATTGTTTTTCTTCTAATTATCACTTTCTTCCTGTATTGCCTATGTAAAATTAAAAAAAAAAAAAAAAAAAAAAAAAAGACTGGGCTTTCCTGACTTGTTGGGCCTATGCTGGACAATCCTTCCTACCCAGATATTTAACCCTTTTCAATTTCCAACAGCACATAGGTAGAAGTTTCTGGAGTGGAATACTTCCTGTCTTTGGGAAGAAAAATTAGGTGGTACTTTGCAGACAGAAGCAGTTTGAAACCATCTTTAAATAGTAGAATTGTAAATCGATCCAGAAAAAAAAAAAAAAAAAAAAGAAACCAGAGAAAACCTTTGGGATAAAATGCTTAGTGTTTCATGAAATCGGGAGAGATAAAGTTTTGTGAAGTATGTTCGTTTTAACAGGTGGTTTTGACAGTGCCAAAGCTATTTTCCACACTCATTTTAGCAAATTATGTCTCTGTTATTCTTAATTCTCTTCCAAATGTCCTAAACTGAGGGGATACAGACTAACTGATCAGATACCCAGCACAGGCTTGTGGGATTTGGGAAATGAATGAGGAAAATCAGATGTGATTGGTGGGCAGGCAGAGGGTGCCTGTACAGATCTGTGGCCACTGTGGGCTCGGGTTTGGCACTTTCAGCCCATGAGTGGGTGCCTTGGTGAAGCCTCAGTGAAGAGCGCAACTCAAGTTTATAATCACACATGAGACAGGCTCTTCAGGGTGGAGGCCTGTCTGGCTTATCAGCAGAGCATCACAGAATTCCAAGGAAGGCAGGCAGAAAACTTTAAATAAGAAAAATTCTTGGAACCTTCTAGTTGCAAAGGCAGACATTTAATTTTCCTGACAACTGAATAAAAAATTATTATGAAACCATCAGATTTAGGTCACATAATTAGCTTACAATTTGTTAAGAGAGCCTACAACTATCAAACACCCTGCAATGACTTCAACAATAGGATTTATAAACTCTTGCATCTTTTAAAAATACCAGATGAGGGTCAGACATATGATCATGTCCTCATGTGATAAAAACAACCATAAAGTGGTTGAAGAGATCCTTGGGGGTCTTTGCCTCTCTCATCTTCCAAACAGCAACACCCCATGTGACCAGACACTTCATTTCATAGGGCAATGTGATTCTTGAGCCTATATTTTGTGCAATTATTTCATTAGTTTTCTTCAGACAACCTTCCAAATGCTTGCAGGAGGGGATTGTGAGAAGCAGCAGTGACCTGGAGATTCCACACCTACTGCTTCCACTGTGTTGTCTTCTGTGAAACACTAACTTGTTCCTGGGGATGCTGTAGAATATTGATCAGAGCACAGAATCATTAACACAGAGTAGTTTTCCACATCCTGCCTCGTAGCTGTTCTTGCAGTTGATGTTCAACTTTGGCAGGGTAGTGTTTGGGTTCTGGAAGTCTCTTTTAATCAAATATTATGAAACAAGGGCCAAATCTCCAGCTCCTGCAAATGCCCAGGCACTTGCCAATTTCCGCTGGGCTGCATTGATTTTTCACTCTCTGAAGAACCTTGTCCCTGAAGCTTCTAAATTGAGATAAATGCTGTCTTGCTGCAGAGCTTTCCAGTGATCAGCTGGAAGCCCGAAGTCCCCTGGCTCCATCTGGGTAATAAAGTGCAGATGCTGGATGCCTCTCTCCACCTGATGAGCTGTCAATGTGCTGGATAGATGAGCTGTCGGGAAACGAGAGATGTTTCAAGTTGAAACATTTCTTAGTTTTTTTTCTTTCATAAAGAAATAAGAAGTAAAAATAATTCTGTAGAACGCCTTGATTTCACCAAATCAGCATTTTCTCCAATGAGTGTTGATTCTAAGAGAAGCCAGAGGGCCTGTGAGTTCAGTTGAATTTTAGAACTCTGCTACTGTACTGCTTTGGAGCAAGGAGGGTTTGGGGACCCGACAGCTAGAGATTGGTTCCTCGCATTGCACAGGCAGCGTGGCTCTGTGGTGAGTCATGAGCAGCAGGGAAACAGGGGAGAGTTCAGTGGGTAGGGTAAAGGCCTGCAGGATGGAAAAGTCAGTGTCAGCAGCGACTCACTTCAGGATCCCCCAAACACTTGGCACTGCAGGGGTTTAATGCATATGGCTACGAGGTGGGTGTTACGTGAAAATCAGCAAGGGTGGTGGTTGGTATGAGTCCAGAATGCCAGGGTAACACACAGTGGGTATGGGTTTTGGAGTTTCCATTAAGGGACTGATAGTGGAAAATGTGACACAGACTGTTCACTGTGCTAGAGGTAATAATTTCACACACTTTGTTCCATTTTGATTTCTATCTGCTGCTGTCTTGTTCAGTTAGGAGCATTCCTGTGAAGATCCCTAAGCAGATGGAACTGGATCCTGCCTCTCTAGCGCACAAGGGGAGCTATGCTGTTTATTTCATTAAGACAGTGGGCCTTTAGGGAGAGAGAGTGTAATTACTACTCAAACAGAATGGGTCCAGCCCACAGATTCTTTCCTCAGCTTTGAAAATCTGTCCAGCAAAGGCAAAGATGTTTTTAAACAGAACAAAGCATCCACAAAGAGCTTAAAAAGCTTCATCTCTAAACCACTCCTTCAAGCATGAAGGTGGCCCAGGCAGATACATTTAATATTGAGCAGCCAGGACATGGACAGTCTCACAGCCCTGTTTTTGGGCCACTTGACAGCAGAGGAGAGTTCCCGTGTGAATGCTGAGTGCTCCAGCTCACTCTGCGGAGCCAATCCATTTCTTCAAAGACAGTGCTGAACTTAGTAACATGAAAAATGTGACTTTTTAAATTTCTATTTTAAGTCCACAGCTGGATTTTCAGTCAATTGGGATGTTTCTTTTCTTGTGGTTTCTGGTTAAAATATTACCTTAAGTCAACCAACTAATGTTTTAGTCTGCCCTTAAAATATGTGAAGTCAAGATTGCAATTTTTAAAATTTTCAAGACCAATTTTTTTCTGTGTGATTTTTAACATAATTTTTGCAAATGGGTAATGATCAGGATCTGAGGATTCTCTTCTAAGTATTTGCTGTTTCCTGATAAAATGGAATACTCAGCTGAAGTCTTCATTTTAATATCAGTGAGATATTGAAAGTCCTCTGAATAATTGCAAATTGCAGATCAGATCGTACGCTCATCTAAAATGGTCCTGACTTAAAAAAAAAAAAAATAGCATTATGAGAGAGCTCAAAAAAAAGCTTTTGGGGTCAGAATTAGCCTCTGGAAATATATTTTGATTTTCCATACAGGGCACAGAGTGTTGGTCTGGTTTTCCCAGGGTTTCAGTCAGACTGTTTGCCAGCAGGCAGTTTGAGTTAGACTGCACTGCAAATCAGCACATTACCTTATAAAGCACTGAGTAAAATTTTGTATCTTCTGCTGCAAAATATTATGTCTTAACAATTTTCTAACAGCATTTCCTTTTCCATTCAGTGAAAATTAAGGGTGAAAAAGGAAGATAACACTGGTTTTATATTCAAGAGAGGTGGTCAAAGTTCCTTAGGCAGGCTGAGCTCCTTGTGCGCTCTACCTGAACTAAGTTTAGGATTAAATTTAGAAATCCACCTCCTGACAGGTCTGAAGCACTCACTGCCCTGCCACTGCCTTCCTCCTTCACTGTAGATGGGATTTTATTTGATATATCTGTGGTGTCCTCTCCAGGTCTAGGACTCCCTGGTTTGACTGACATCAGTTTTTTCTTTCATCAGTCAGAGCTTTTGGTGCTGCAGATGACTGTACTTTGACAGTTTGTTTGCACATCATGCCTGGGGCAGTTCTGTGACTGATAGCTGAGTGAGAGATGGAAGGATTGCACAGCCTTGAACTTGAACTATTTGGGGTCTGGTCTACAGAGATTTGATACACATTTTATTGCAGGGTTACAGAAAGGGAACTGTGTTCTATGGCACTCTGAAATGAGAATTTGGTGTATTGAGAATGATGCTTTGATTTGTTTTCTCTTTCTCTGTCCATGCCTAGAAATCACACAGAAGCATGAAAACTAATAGGTGTAATAGGTATTTCTGTATCCTGTTACTCTCATGTTAGTACTATATTCCACGGTCAAAAATGCAAGATACAAAGAGATAAAGGGAAACAAAAAAAAGCCTGTGCCAAAGAGTGGTGTGGAAGAAGTGGAGAGGTAGGGAAGCCAAACTATTCCATGTTAGTTTAGGCACTGGAGTATTTGATTCCTGGTAATGTTTATTGTCTCAGACATGCACCATCTTTGGAAAGAGAAATGTCGTTGAAGATAATCCAGCTCAGAGGTTTCTCTGTGCTTGTGTATAACAGGAGCATTCTAAATGACCTTTAAGGCAAGGTCAGTAGCTACCTGTACTTTGTCATTTCTTCAGCTGTGCTGAGGAAATTTTAAAGTATGAAGAGAATGTCCCACATAATTGATGGAGATTGAAAAGGTGAGTATGGATCATATATCCTGTAGGCAGGTACACCACAGTATAAAGCATCAGGAATAGCTGAGTACATAGCATTTCCTGTTATGTTTCAGAGAAATAATACTGAAATTGACTGTATTTTCCACACCCTGAAACACTGAGCTGATTTACAACAAGGCTACTGCTGTTAGCTACAGTTCAGAGAAAGAGAGAACCACAGGGCCTGTTTCTCTCAAGACTATTCTGTAATGCCAGTTACAGTCCTTTCTGGCCATCGGAACCATGACCACCCAGTTTGGTGATCCCTCCTGGAACAGAGCAGGGATACGCCCAGCCCTTGTCTGAACAGTGAGGCTGAGGGAAACAGCCCAGTGCCTGCATGTTACATGGTAACAAGTGAAGCAGCATCCAGCATAGGCCTTTCTACCAGTGCTTCTCTGCAGTTTTCATACTTTTTCTGTCTCGTTTCTATATGTATAAGACAAGTCACAAGTGTGGAAAGATTCATAGGGGCAGACACTGATCTCTGTGGTGACCAGTGGCAGGACCTGTGGGGTTGGCCTGAAGGTGTGTCAGGGGAGGTTGAGGCTGAAGATCAGGGAAAGATTCTTCACCCAGAGAGTGGTTGGGCACTTGAACAGTCTCCTCAGGGAGGTGGTCACAGCACCAGCCTGAGGAAGTTCAAGAAGCATCTGAAAAATGCTCTCAGGCACATGGTGTGGCTCTTGGGCTGTCCTGCACAAGGTTAAGAGTTGGACTCAATGATCCCTGTGGGTCCCTTCCAACACAGCATTTTCTGTGATTCTGTAATAACCGCGCTCAAAGTGTCATCATGTGTAACACTTTGTTCTCATAAAAGCAAGGAGGGGTAGAAAGGTAATTTCATATTGAAAAATGGTGAAATTCCTACAGAAAAAAATTGCATTTATGGGCCTTATTGGCCCTGCCTGCCTTTCCTGAGGGTTCCCCTAATATTCCTGTACATGGCTCAAGGCTGCAGCTCAGCCCAGCTGGGGCTGTCACTTGTTGCCCCCACGATGTCATAGGATGCTGCTCTTCGGTTTTGTCCCAGTTGTGCCCTCGCTGGCTGTGGGCATTGCCAGGCCTTACCTGCTGGCCTGGGCTGGCCTCAGCTCTCTGTGTACTTGGCTGGTGCTCTGGGCTCAGGGCTGACTGGGCTGTCACCCTGGATCTGCCCTGCTCAGCTCTCTGGCCCATCCCTGTCTGTGTCATCATGCTCAGTCCCTTAGGGAACAACTGGCCCTTGCTGCACTCTGACATTACACTTTCCCTCCCTTCTTCCCAGGGCCAGGCTGGATTGTTCACTCGCAATTCAAGGCCAGTGTTCCAAAGTATTTAAGCTGTTAAGTGCCTCTTCTCCGGGTAAGAGGCATTTCTTCTTTTGCTGAAGGTGTTGAGGTGTCTTCATAGTCTATCTATGCAATCCATGACAAGTATCTAACCTCCTCCTTTGTGAGTCAGCTTCCAGGAAAACTGCATCAGGAGTTCCAGGTGTCGTGTGGATACAATCCAAGGGAAGGTGTATTTGTTACCTCTTCAGTGTGTTCATCAGAAAACCTCTCAGAAAATGCTTTTGCTGTTCCAGCTCTGTTAATTTTCCCCGATTATTAAACCATCAGTGTTTGTAATGCTGCGAGCTGCCAAACAGTGAACAAGCTCTTGGCCTGGCCTCGCGTCGTTTTTTACTTTACACTGGCAAGTATTTAATTGTTTGGGAGTTAGTCCAATGTACACTGCCCTTCCCATTATTGATTGCTGGAGCAGCCAGCATGTTTTGTAACTGCCTGTTTTAAAGACCAACAACTGCATTTGAAGTGTATAGTCTGTATTTTGTCAGCTGTGGCAGGGAAACGTCTTTGGAACTGGATCACATAATGCACAGACCTGATAGATGGACTCAATTAAATCAACAATAATATGGTAGTTGGCACACTCAGTGTAACTACTCTGATCCTGCTCTATCATTTTTCCAAATCCTTTTTATTCTCGGAGCCTCTGATCAAAACTTTAGGCCCTTAATAACCCTAATTCAAACATCACTTCAGAGGTTAACACATTTGAACTCCTAAAGCAATGCTTTTAACTTCTATCTTGTGGTCAATAAGAGGCTAAGTCTATCTATAAACAGTGTCAGATGGCGTCTCACACGTTGCACTTAAGAAACCTTACTCCTGATAGTTCCTTGACCTTGGTGGCCTTGCAGATTGGGTAGTTTAAATGACACTGAGCAGGGTACCCATGGAGAGATCACACTCCTGATACTGTAAAGCTGACAGCAAACTAACAGCGCTCGGGGTGTGAGGAAGGAGGCAGGAGAGCATCTGAGAGAAGTGGACAGTGGAGTCTCCTAAAGCAGCAGGTTGAGATAATTATATTGTCTATTTATGGCCATACCCTGAATTTTTTTTTTTTTTCTGTTGATCATATATTCACGTGTTCTAGAGAATCACAAAAGATTTTCTTTTGGTGGTTACTCTCTCCCTTTTGTGCCTGGTAATGTAGTAAATGACCATAATGTTAGGAATTACTTAGACCAGAAATAGTGTTACTGTAGAGCAACACCCACACTGGCAAACAAATCCTTCAGCTGGCTCAAGTGTGGGAATATTTTGTGACATGGGTGTTAAGTTAGTTTGTGTTAGCTGGGCATCTGGTCCAAAGAAGCATGAAGAGGAATTCAGCATTCAGTTCCTACTGCAAATCCTCTAAAGGACGAGTGACTACCAGTGTGATAAAGGTGAAATTGTATGAGGGGAAGCAAGTTTGTTATTTCAAGGGACTTGTTTACTAAACAAAGCTGTTCTCAAGGTAGTGAGAAACCTATCAGTATCCAAGACTGAAGGGAGAAGGCTTTTCATTGTGGTTGCTTTGATGAGGATGACAGCAGAAAATCTGGGGCAAGGTAGAACTCAAGCCCTTTTCATTCTTCATAGAGTAGTGCCTCAGAGAGTAATGGAAGTAATCCCTGCACATCCAACCTCTATCCCTAGATCTCATGCCAGATTTGTGCTGGGTGATTTCTCTCAGTTGCAAATATCATATGCCATACAGCTGATGTGCTCCTGCTGTAGTTGCAGAGATGGTCATATATCCTTTTGTCAGGAGCTGAACCAGAACACCAATGGGCTGCCTAATATAAATAAGGCTGTAGAGGCAGCTCCTGAGAGCCATCTGTGTCCATCAGAATCATTTCTCTTCGTGCATCTGATGGATCCAGATAGGCTGTCACCAGTCTGTAATACACATGCAGCCTACAATCCATTTCTAAGCTCCTGAGCACATGAAATATTTATTCCACATGCCTCTCTTCCACAGCAGCATACATTTTTCAGCTCCATATTGTGGGAACAACTTGAACATGGCCTACCTAAAACTTTACATATGCTGAGCTGGTGGGAAGGATGGGAGTAGGGGAGAGATACAATTCTACAATATGTTGACATGTTTCAAAGGCTCCCATTTCTGACTGTTCACAACTGCAAATTGTTTGATCATGGATTTGTTAAAGCTCAACTTTGCAGAGAATGATACAGTGAATATGATGGATTATTATTTTTTTTTTTTTAATCTTCTTCACTTGCATGGCTGATGTGAGACCCATGAGCTTTCCAGATTTGGTTTATGGAAATTAATCAAAGAATCCAGGAGCAATACATGACAGAAATAGATCTTTGCTTCCAAGCTGCAAAATTGTTTCAGATTTCATGTAACATCTATTTGTGGGTGAAGGGAATGAATGTGGAAAATCAGACACCCATGTTTCAGAAATGAATGAACTGAGGTTAGCTGGCCAAAGACAGTCAAATTTTGAATCATAGGCTTATGATGGCAACTATTGGACAAGTTTAAAATGACAAGCAGGAGCAGATGTAGCAATTATCATAATTTTCAAGTATAAAATGGGAAGATTCATCAAGATGATGAATTTTCCAAGTATTTTTCAGTTATACTTACTCCATCACATTTATTATACAATGAGATACAATGATTACTATGACTTGGGCTAGTCCTCCTTTGAATATAGTTGCCCAGAAATTCTTTCTGTAGTTGATACTGTCAGAGGCAGGTAAACTGTTTATACAGCTGATTCCTGTTTAGTAGGTATAATGTTACTGTTATTTATTTTGTAGAAAAACAGCGAAGTTTTTGTTTAACTCCAAGTTTATTTTCTTAGGGAGCAGCCGAAAAGCTTAAATAATAGTAAATCTTTGCTCTTAGTTTTTTTCAAGTTATTTTACCTTCAGAAAATCTCATTTCTGAATAACTTTATAGATTTTTGTTTTTGAGAAATTTTCAAAGCTGTAACATTTGACTTTGCTGATGCACAAAGTTTTGTCAAAATCTTTTTGAAGTATCTTCTTTTTGTTCCTCAAATGGAAAACTGGCAATATTTTCATCACCTGATTACTTTTTTCTGTGTTACTCACGACCATATGACAGGTTCATTGATCAGTTCTTTTGTCTATAAACACAGTTTAAACATCACTTTTAAATGGAAAAGATAGACCAAACAATCTGATAAGGATTCCTGATTGTGTACACTGCATGTCTCCTTGTAATTGCATAGCTCTGGGCTCACTGGTTGTGGTACCTTTATTAATAATAACATAAGTACACTCTCCATTCTGTGTTTCTGTAATTTCTCTGCTGGACTGACTTCAGCATGCAATTTTGTTGGTCTTTGACTATAACTTGTACCTAGATCATCTTGTCTCCATCTCTAAATTCAACCCCTTTTGCTGGAAGGTTGCACAGAGCCTGGAGGTGCATTGCATTCCTTGTCATCTGGGTGTGTTCTGCCATACTCAAATAAAAGGTGTATCACAGCACAGTGATCTCTCAGAAGATGAGAGTACTGTTGTGCAAGCTGCTTGCTGATCCAATAAAAGACATCTGCCTCTAAACACAGACAATCAAAGCAAAGAATGGGAGAAAATTGTTATCAACTCTCATTTATTCTTAAAATGGCATAGTAAGAGAGCTCACAGCTCCACCTGCCCACGCATACAAAGCAGTCTTATGTCTGTCAGTGTTTGAAATTAAACTCTGGTCAGGCTAATCACTTAATTACAGGACCACCTTTTCACTTTTGAATATATTTTTCTCCCTGCTTCCATTTTGAGATTGCCTTGTTCAGGGCTGAAATCAGTACATCAGTTGCTAGAGAGATGCAGAATTTGTACTTTTCTTGGAGCTGAACTTACGAGTTTTGAGCTCATTTCTAATGAGCACTATGACCTAGGGGGAGAAAAGGTGATCTTATCTTACCCTTTTGGAAGTTGCAGCCTGGCCTGGGATAACTGACTTCAGTATTCTGTTCACTGGGGATGGGCCAAGTCAAGTATCAGCAGCTGCAAGAGTGGCAGAGATAGCCTGAGTTCCCCAAGAGGGGAGGGAGACTTCAACCATACAGGACAAGTGTAAAATGTTTTTCTCACCAGGGAACTCAAAATAAACACTGTGACAGTCTGAGCCTCACATTACCTTGCTGCCTGAGAAAATGTCAAGTAAGTACCATCTCTAAGCTGGCCAGGAATTCCCCACTTGATGCTTTAAGCATCTCCTTGATGAGTGGAGGAGAGATTTGGCTGTCTCTATCTTTAAAAGGTGATAGAAATACTCCAGAAAAGCATGTGCCAATTACATGCATTAATGTCTCCAGCAAAACCCAATTCTCAGCTGAGGATATTGTGCAGACAACATCTCCTGTCAAAGCACGGAGCATAAACCAGGATTGCGGGGTCTGACATGGACGAGTGATAACTGAGGGGAGAGAGATTCCTGCAGTGTCTTGTGAACTTCCCAGGGCTGTCACTGAGAGGCAAAGGCTGTTTAGAGGATGAAGCTGGTGACTTTGAATCCCTGACCTCAACAGATTTTGCCTTTGTTATGTAAGAGTGAGAGTGCTGCCTCTAAAATAAGAAAGGGGAAGTTTTCCTGTTTACTTCTACCAGCTACATGCAGGAGTTACACAGGCACATTTGACTTGCAGCTGTTTAGAGGAGTGAGGGCTACATCTTATATATTGGGCCTTTGGAGAGTTCCCAAAAATTGCATTTGGTTGTGAAAATTGGTGTTTACATGCTTGGTAAAACATAGAGAGAGTATAATTATGTTATGTATAGACATCTAAAGTGACTAGTATTTCTTATCTTATCTGGCCTTCTACATAATAGTAAGAATGAACACAAATACCTAGGGAAGATGTGGCTATCCTACCTCTTTTTCTCCAGTCTATCAGACAGTTGCACATTAACCAAAAGGAAAAGTCCTAGGATCTGCCCCATTGTTGACATAATTCCTTACAGACATGGAATGCACATCTGTTCTCTTTTGATCTGATGTGTTCTGTGCATCAGATATCTTCTGCCAGGAGGGGTTCATGTCCACCAAGGGTCTCTAACCCTTCAAAATACTGGCAAAACCCAACGAATTGCTGTTGGGACAAGAAAATTGTTGTAAACTGTGAATAGCAGAAGCAGCTCTAAGTGTGTGCAGCTTTAGAGATATAACTCTTCCCTTTTTTCACGTCTGTTGCTCAGTGTCAGAAGAAAGAAGCTTGTTCCAAAATGCTTTTCTCTTGTCCCATGCAATATTCCGGAGGTGTGAGTGTTTAGGCCAGGACATTGGCATGACTTGTTGGGACAGGCTCTCCACTTCTGGTATTTACCTGTGCCTTTCCCCATGGGGATTTCTGGAGAGGAGGGACGGCTGTAAGAGGCATTCAGCCAACCTGTTCTACCTGATCCATCCCTATGTATAGCTCCAGTTGTGGGGAGTGCTTCGTCTTCCCTTTGAGATGCAGAGATTGGATCAGTCTCAGAGGAAGATTCAGTGGGCAGTGAAACACAAACACATCCGCCCTCAGCTCATGTATCTTGACAAAGCCAAGCTGCTTCCAGTGAAGCTCTGTGGGTTTGTAGCAGCTGAAGAACTGGCCCAATAGGACATGAAGACCTTCCAACTGAAGATGAAGCAATTAACTTCTATTATTAGCAGCTTGAGGCTTTTTGAATCAGGAAGAATGGCAAAATTGACTCCCTTTTTGTTGGGCTCCGAAGTAAAAAATGGGGTGTTGTCATCAGTAATGTTGAAAAATTCCTCCTGATTTTGAGAAAATATCCTGTTCTTGAATTGTATAAATTATTTGCCAGCATATTAAGCAGTTGTTACAGATGTTGGGGGTATGTGGAATGTTAATATACGTTATGAGGATGAGAGATTATTTTAGGGAAATTACAACATGCTTCTGAAAATTACATTAAAAGTTTGGGGTGCCCTGAACAACAATGTGACACGAACTGGGACTGAGAGCCTGAGAATCTGAATTCAATTTGTGACTCTGTCAGTGACACCCTGTGTGACCTCAGGGAACTTATATAAGCTCTGTGTGCCCTATTTGCCTTTTGTTAAAGGAGAAGAAAAGAAAAACTTTCTGTTTCTCATGTTTGCCTGCTTAGAGTTGGGGCCACTGGTTCTTTCTGTAGAGCACTGAAAAGAATGAGACCCAAGTCTCTTTGTGAGGGGCTTTACCACAGAAGTAAATTTAAAAGGAACAAATTCAGTAATATCTGGAATGCTGAAATCCCAAAGCAAAATTAGAGCAAGGCAGCTCTGGGCTTGTACACACAATGTTGTTTTTTTAATTACTGCTTCAATCATTCATTATTTTTAAAACTAAATACACTGATGTTTGCAAAATAAATAACTTCATGTTTTACTGTCACCAGCAAAGTGCTAAAAGGAGAAGAAAGAAAATCCTGTGGAGACCTTCTCCAGTGGGAGTGCCCTTTGAGAGAGAGCTGCAGAATTAGGTCCAGCATTTATTTACTCACTCCTGATCAGTTTAAAGCACAAATGCTCCAAGTTCTCATGGTTGTAGGACCCAGTGCTGCCTTGCTCTGAAAGCACAAGGGTGCAGTTCTTCATCTTCTGCACTTCCATGAAGTGTTGGAAGTTCTCTCTCATGATTTCCTTGGTCTGTGCCCCACAGGCCCAGTATCCCTGTTGGGCTTGGGAGTCACAGCTCTGTGTCACTTGAAACTGCATTGCCTGTGATCCAGCAAGTTGTACTTGTTCCTCTGGGGCCCGGGTGTTTAAGAAACATATCTTCCTTCCCTTCAGAGATGCAAAGTAGCTGAATGGGGTGACCTAAGACAGTATATCATGAGATTCCCTTGGATTCACAATCAGCCGTCTGCCCTGGATACAGATGGTGAGGGATGAGGGTAAATCCCTGAGGGTAAAGACCCATATGCCCGTGTGTGTTTGCCAGTTGTACAGAGGGTCACCTGCTGCAGCACCTCTTTAAAAACTTATCATTAAGCCCGTCTCCTTTGTGAACTTTCTCATTATCATTTCATTGTGCTGCGCAGCTCTGGCCGGGCTCAATGAATATTGACTTCATGCTTGCTTTTCTAATTGAATTACAGGAGAGCAGGCTGAGCCACTGAAGTTTCCAGCCTGCAGTCCTGCTTCCCTGGCAGCTAACTGAATAGAGGCTGAAAGAAAAGCTGTTTGCTTGGGCATTATGGATAACAGAGACCTGTCACAAAGCTGCTACAATGATTTATTAAAAGACAGAAGAAAATGAGAGAGAAAGAGTCTTGCTCACTTTCAGCACCAGCTGCTTGCTTTGCTTGTCGTCTTTCCTTTTTCTTTCTTCCTTTTTTGTCTTTCTTTTTCTCTTTAGCACTTGCTTGCTTTCTCTTTCATCCTCTCTTTCTTTCTTCCCCTCCCTCCTCTTTTCTCTTTCTCTCCTTCCCTCTCTTTCCTCTTCCTGATCTTGTCTTACCAAAAATAGACAGAAAAAAATCAAAGAAAAAAAAACATAATTTGAGCAAATGCTTCAAGAAAAAAAGTTCATTCACCAATCCTTAAATAACAGTCCCTTGCATAAGACATATGTATTTATCATTATGGTCAAATCCTAAAAAAGATCATCACTGTAGCTGCTCCAGCAAAAAACATCCCATACACGTCCCTATAGTGTTAGCCAGTCTTATTTAGGAAATCCTTCTGAAAAAAAACATGAGACTCTGTAGTTTACCTTTTCTACCATTGAATTTAATTGTCAAACTCTTACTGATGTAATAGGAGTGGAGTAAAGCCAAGTCTCAGTGGCTTTGCAAACACCTTGTATTATGTAGTTCCCCAGCAATTCAATTTGCAATTTACAGTTTACATTGTACAATTGTACATTTCAATTCAATTTACAGTGATGCAGCACAATGGGGAAGATCCCGGGATTGCTCATGGAGCTGCTTTTACCAAAAAGACCCAGAGCTCAGCTTGTGGTGCTTGATCAACATAGGGATCACTTGTGCTGGGCTATTTTTCCCTTCTTCCTTTATTTTGTGTTTGCTTTTTTTTTTTTTTAATAACCTTAAAAAATTTGCTTCTGATCAAATGGTAAGATAAAGAAGTATAATTCAACTGAGTTACTTATGTAAAATGTTTAGGTCAAGGCTGTTGGACTGGAGTGACACCTGTTTTGGTTTTTCCTTAAAATCTGTGCTAGTTTATATTCTTATAGTTTATTTAAGGTGGCATTTCTGAAGTTTGGGTAGGCAGAGAAGAGAATTTCACAGCCAGTTCTGTTTAGGGCTAGCCCAGGTCAAAAACATCCAGGCTGTTGCCTACCAAGAAGATGGCCTTTCCCATGAGAATTTGGGAAGAAGTTCTTTCAGCATATACTTCCTTGGATCCATTTTCACTCCCTCAAACCCAAAAGATTTTAGCCCAGAGAAAGCTGTTTGCTCTCAAATCTCCAACTGGACAGTTGGCAATTTGATACACTGTTGATTTTTAAAAACTCCACAGGATAGTTGTGTTTATCTGTATTCAATGGACTTATTCAGACCTGACGTTTTTCCCATTCCCAGGTTATCACCTTAATATATACTTTGCTTGATTAAGTCATTATTGTTATCTTTCCTGGTTCCCTGTTATTTTCTTTCTCCAATTTTATGGCCTTTCACTTTATTTTTCAGATTTTTTAAAATCTTCTTTTGTTCAACTCTAGTCAGCCCCAGCATGGAAGTTTTCAATAAATTACTACAGAAGAATCTGACTTTTCAGTGTCTCCTGAAGATTTAACCCTCTCCTTAGATTTAACCCTTCTCAGTGATTAATCAGGATTTAATCTTTGTTTGGAATAAGTTAATTGGTGACTGCTCTTTGGTAGCCACTAAGCTGTTTGCAAATAGAAGGGAGGTTTTTTTGGTGACCTCACTGAAGATAGGGCAACAGGTGGATTTATTCTCAGGTTTATATCACTTGAAAGGATAAACGTGAAGCTGCAGCCAATGCTTTGTGTTGTAAAGAACACTTCCATGGGGCACATGTGTGCTTGGTAGGTACACCTCATGCTGAAATGGAATGGCTATTGACTGAATCTAAAGAGCCTTGTAACTTAATTAATCACCTTCTGGCATTTGAAATATTAATACTTTATATCTTGTATAAAGCAGCAGTGTGAGGAGATGTGTTACTAGACACAGGCATGTGCACAAACACAGCAACAGCCACATCCTTGGGCTGTGTAGGGGTGCAGACTTATGTAGCCTCTCCTAAATAAAACTTTTGGAGAATTGTAAATCCCTGAGAGGGTTTTACAGTTCTGAAACAGAAAACTTCCTTATACTAGTGACAGGATTAATTTTCTATCCTCAATCAGTGCTGGAATTGGTACCTGTGCTGGTACTGGAATGGGTATTGTTCCCACAGGGGATTGACTGCCCTTCTGCATACAGACTAGAAAAAACTCCTGGTAACTTCATTGGGACCAGGATAGCCTCCACCTGTTTTGTAACTCCTATAACGAGAATCTATTACCCATGTATGTATTTGGCAGCAAAATTAGCACCTGGGATTTAAAAACTGTGGCATGAGAACCACAAGTAATCAATGCACTGAAAATTCTCTCAGCAATTTCTCTCAGCAGAGGAAGATTTTGAGTAAACAATCATAATCTTACACAATGCTTATCTTAGCTATGTCAGAGATTGAAGAACTGAATGTAGTTTTTCCACAGCTAACTAGCTGGCCTGAGTAACAACTGAGCCTTTGAAGCAACACAAGGGATTCTGACCATTTCCTTAGATTTGGGGTCACTGTGGAAAGGAAGTTTTAGACGCCACCTACGCACAATTTCCGCCTGGAATCATGGAGAGAATCTTTCTGGATTACAGGCATTTCAAACCCATGAACCGCTTTAACTCTACAATTCATTCCACAAAGCTCAAGACAGGAACTGCTTTGTGTGGCATTCTCCCATCAGGACTGGTGGCCATAAATCAAGATGAATGTCTTTCTGAATGACTTGCTACAGTTCAGCCACAAGATCTGGGCTGGAGGCAGCAACCACGGAGTGAAGTGCTTTGGCCTATGGTATTCGGAAGGTCAGGGCTGGAGATCATGATGCTTCCTCAAAAGGCTGTGAATCTTCACATTGTACATTATTCTATGTTATGAAGTGTGCAAGAAGCAGAAGATTTTAAATTGCTAGTAATTTATTTTCAGCAACAGAGATCGCTGTGACTGCCCGGAGTTTGGTATGTTTTCTGAAGGAGACAGAAGGAAAGAAAATCCTTCCACTTTGAAAAGCACAGTGCTTTGGCCAGCTCTTTATCTTGGCAGAGATCCTGTGTTGGAGTGAGTTCCCTGAAAGGCAACCAAATTGCCCACCACAGACAACTACGATGAATAACACTCCCTGTCTTTGCAGAAAGACTGCTTACAGCTCCCCATCCAATCCCAGCACCCTGCAACACGTGGTGCATTGGAGTTTATTTGGTCTTTACAAGCTATTATTGCCATTCAGCAAAACTAATCCTAGAGAGCAAGGGGTTTTTTGTCAAGAGAAGGCTTCAGCTGCCTGAGTACGAGTCTGTTTTGCTCATTCTGGCAGCAGTCATGAACAACACCTTGGATAAATCACTCCTGTGAGCAGAGCAGGGAACCAGGCTGGCAGGTGTTGATCTGAGCTCTGGTACTAGCCTGCTGGCTGATCTTAGATGTGTAACCGCATTTATTAATTTCTTCTTTCCCTTCCCTGTTTTAGTCCTGTTTGCTCATGCTGTCCCATCCCTAAAGCAGAGTTTTTTCTATATATTTTTACTGTACTTAAGAGGAGAGTCCTACTTCATGTCACAGATGTAGAATAGCTTCAGAGACAGTGCTCAAGATGTGCTGGCCAAAGCAGTGGCCTCCAGAGCATGCCCAGCCCTGTATGCCAGTGCCTGCTGTATCAGTGCATGTGGCCCCACAGCCTGGATCTCTTTGCCTGGCTGCTGGGAGAGTCACCAGAGCTCGGGCTCCCTCTGCCCCTTGCTGCACCAATGAGCTCTGTGCTACTGCAACATGTAAACGGCCCTTCCTGGCTGTCATCTCTGGTGGCAGCCAAACTGGTGCAACACTTCCAGAGCTGCTTCTTTCTAAAATCCAGTGACAGGTTAATCTTTGTGTTGCTTCCTGAAGACAGGATGCCCAACTTTGTCAGACCTCTGGCATGCAGGACTGCCTGGAGGTTTATTAGTCTGACATCATCTACCAGGAAACAACCTAAGAGGCTCTGCTTAACTACAGCAACCTCTCAGTTTCTAAAAATTAAAATTGTATATGGTGGCTTCTGAATACAAGTATAGGAATATTTATCAATCCATTTAATTAAATAAGTCTTTCTTAATTTAACAAGCTTTGCTCAGCAGGGTAGTGATAAAAGCACATGGTTTCACACTCCTGACAGGCATGTTTAAAAAGAAGGAAGGGAGAGAAGGGGGAAAAAATGCAACAGAGCTCCCTAAATGGTAATTCAACCTAATTTTTTAACAAGACTGTTTTGGCTTTAGAGTGATTCCATGACCTACAGCAATGATCAAAGTGGTGCCGCAGTGGTGAGTCTCCTACAGCCAGAGCACTACTGAGTGTGCTGCAGCAGGCTCTGCCATGCTTAAACATTTCATCTCTCAACCAGGTACTTCATTCTCCTGTATCAGAGCTGTTGGGCTGACTGGATGCTCATGTCCCTCAGCACAGGAGCCCACAGCTTAATCAGGACTATGAGAGGCCCAGGGAGAAAAGAATGATAAGGCTTGTAGGTGTTGGAAGGATTGCCTGGATGTACCTTTCTGGGCCATCAGTTAAATATTTGTAGCTGTCCTGGGTGCCTCCATATTGTTTAGATATTTTTCAGTCTAATGAGTTTGGGTTAATACTGACATAAAGAATATCTTGTAACCAGCAAAGATATTGCATTTCAGTCTGAAGAGAAGAGCTGGCTCTGCACACTTTGTGCCTGTTGCATGGAAGCAATGAGCTGCAGGACACCCTGTGGCATCACCACCTTGCTCTGCATTATCAGCAATGCCCATGGCAGTGTTTGCATAGTGTGCTGGTAAGCTCTGCACCCATTCCTCAGGGGAACGTTTCAAGGCACAAAGACTGGAGAATTTTAGAGAACCTGGTGCTTTTTTCAGTGTACACAAAAACTGTTCAATACTGGCAGAGAATTGCTCCGTGCTTAGACCATTTATTAAAGTCTAGACGCAACATAAAAGCACGTAAATTGGTTCCAGTCGTTGCTAGTAAAAACTTCAGCTTGAGCTGGGAATTGATTGGTGAATCTCATGGCGTAATTAAAATTGACTGTTAAAGTTTGTCCTGCTTAATTGGTAACACTTTCTTTGGAAGTCACTGAGTTAAGATTCTTGCTGGACCACTTAAAGGAGTTCCTGTGTATATGATCAGAACTCAAATGCAGTTTTATGAAGAGGTTTACAGTTATGTTCCACCCTGGTGGTCTTTCATCCTGTATCTTTCCTATTTAAGATTCATGCTGTCATTCACAGCCTAATTGTGTTTTGATAAAAATGAAACGATGGCTGACGCATTTTATACTGAAAGCCAATGACATTTTGAAGCTTTCAGTAAGATGATCTGAAATACTGTGCTGCTCAAAGCCCCTGTCTCCCTGCAAGCCTTAGTTTTCAATTCCAGCATTTGTTAGTCAGTTTTGTAGGGATTCTAATAGGCACCTATAACTCCTCTCTGAGTGTCCTGCCAGCAGAGTATTACTCAGTGTGCCTAATAGCTCATGCAGACTTTTTCATTCTGTTTAGAAGGAGGGAATGTGTGCAGTGTAATCTTCGTGTTTAGGTTTTTTAAAAAAATTATATAAATTTAAAGTTACACAGGTTGGTATGTTTTGTGATAAAGCACATCTTATCCTTTGAGTACCAGACATCTGGGTTTTTGGTGGCTTTTAGCTCCTTAAGGATATCCTTCCACAGTCTTGGTACAGACCCAGTTCTGGAAGTTGATGTTATAGGATGGTACTACCGGACACACTTAGCTCTCTTTAACATAAGCTGTCTTGTCCTGACTAGCCATGGACTTAATCACAGCATTAACTGTTCTCCTGGATCAGGCACTAGAGATACACTTAATTCTCTCCACAGTCATGGTATTTTTAGTGCATAGCAGCCAGAGCTTATCATTAACAAAATGTAAATACGTCAGGCGATCGTGGATAGGCACTACACAAGCATTGTCACCCGCTAGACTCAAGATGAGGAGCTTTCATAACTGTGATCAATGTGCCATAGAAAAGACAGGAAGACACTCAGGTTACTTGGCTGGAAGTGAGGCACTTATATGTTGGAAATTGTTTTGGAAGACACAGTTAGGTACTTGCCAACATTTGGTGTCGCATTAAGAATCCACAGAGCACAGAAAGAGTTCATTTAACCTTGTTAACTTGCCATCAGAGCCGTGAAAACTGAGGCCAGTTAGATCCTTATGTGACTTGGTACCCTGCTAACAATGCACATGGACAGAAATACGTATCTTAAACACTTTCCGTGTCACCATGATGGGCTCAGCAGTGTTGGGAACAGGAGATCAAGGTCAGTGCTCCATGAAGCTCTTCGAAAGGAGGTATGGTGTCACCTGGACTGGTGCCAGGGCATCCCGAGGTCAAGCCCTGAAAGTTAAAGAGGTGCTCAAGAATAACATGTGGGTCTGATCCCAAGGCACTGAAATCACTGGAGATATTTTGTTAGTACCAGTGGATCACAGACAAGCAGCGTGTTTCTGTCAGCCTTGGTGTGTCAGTGGCCTTTGTTTTAGCTGCTTCTAAGAAAAGTATTTTAGAAGGATGTAAGGGTGTACTTTGGTAGTAAATGAACACTTAAATGCTCTTGCAGGTCATTCTGCCTCCCTGGCTATGGCCCTCTGATAACAGAATTTCAGAGCTGCACAAATTATATCTGGGCTTCAGATGTGGTTGGCTAAGGTTAAGCTGCCTAAATAGTCCTTGCTGGAGCAGCTGCCAGCTGCAAATGCTTGTATTCCATAAGTTATGTTTTGTACCATACTATGTTCCTTTCAAAGCCACAGAGCTAAATCCCAGCCTCAGCTTCAGGCCATTTGACTTAAAACCAGTGAGGACTCAAAAACATAGATAACTATTATATTTTGTGGAGCATGTGCTTTTTATACAGACACACTTGTCTTTCACTATTTCATCAACTTTAAAAGAAATAAAGATTTCTTTTGTAAGTTTCAACTCCATCTTTATACCTCTCTGTTAAAGTGATGGTAAGAAAAATAATCTATGTATTACCATGAATTGAACCTAGAACTGTTATTTTGACAGTCCTGTGAAATACATCAAGAGGGATTTCTGAGTGACATTTGTGTCTTCTCTTGCTCTTGCCACTACAGAGTCATTCCTTGTGGCTGCCTCATGGCTGTCCTTTTTTTGTATGCACAATTATATATATATTTATATATAGAATGAGTGGGCTTGGAGAGGTACCTGTAAAGATTTTCTAGTCCCATCATGAAGATCATGGAGTCCAACTCATGTACATGCACTCACATACACCCCCAAAGATCTTCTTGCACACTCATATGTCCACAGCACTGAGCTGATAAATTGTATTCAGAATGAAGAGTTATTTCAGCTCTGCAGAGGGTGTAACACAAAGGGTGTCTCACAATATGTGGGCCCTGCTATCCTTGACAATGACCCCTTGGTCACACAGTGTATGAGCAAAATCTTTTTGGCTTTAAAATCTGTCCCTACTATATGAAGAGATGAGTTCTCCTTGATTTGGCCATTTTCTCTGCTTTTGATAGAGAATCAGTGGGAGAAACTAGTGATGAGCATGGCCAAAGAGATTTCTTTAAGCATATTTGATTTTCTTTTCATGCATGCAACACGTTCCAATTCCTTTTAAGCAGCAAGGTCATTTAAGAGAGCCATGCCAGAGGTTTTTCCTTTTCCCCTCATTCAGTTCCTTAAATCTTATTGTCAACCATATTGCTTTTGAGTAGCAGAGCAGCTGCTTGGGGTCTGCTTGTGTGGTTATAATCCCATTAAAAAGCCTTCCATTATGTTGCTAATATATTTATAAAGGAACTAGTCACCTGGGATTAGTGGTTGATTCTTCTCCCTGGACATACTGTACTGAAACAGAATTATTCCCCATCCCTGGCTTGTTAGATACAACCAGTTGCATTTGTCATGGTGCCAAATTGGCTGAAATAGATTAGCAATTAATGCAGAACATGCTTTCCTGTGTTTGTAAAGTCCTTGTAATTCATCCCTGACAATCATCTTCTCATCAGCTCTTTCCTGATAGCAATGAGATGGCAGATATGCTGGGGCTTTGGGAACTTATGGTCTTTCATAGGAAATATGAAAGACATTGAAAGAACATCCTGACAGAGCAGGTAAGGAGTCTGACCAAAAGGAGCCCTTAAAAGCTATTTCAGAAGGCATTATTCTGTAGGTTTTCCTCAGCCATTTCCAACCATGCAAAACTAAGGAATACAAAGTAACTCTTGGGGGGATTTGCTAAGTCACTGGTACATCTGTGCTGCGACTTATAGATGTGACAGCAACCATGGGAACACTTCTGAGGTTGTTTAGACTGGTCAGACTGGGATATTGGTCACAACAAAGCAGAGGCCACACAGATTCAGCCAAGGCTGCAAAGCCCACTTGAGATGGCAGAGTAAGTGCTCAGGCACTGATCCTGCAGGAGGATTTGTGCTATTCCTGCCTTTTTGTGCCTGTCAGTACTTTATTAGAAAACTTCCAAGAGGGTTTAGAGGCAGGGTCTTTCTCACTTTCAGCACCATCTAAGGGCTCACCTGCAGTCTGCCTCTCAATGAGAGGAATCTCTGATACGCTGCAAAGAACCTTTTTCTGAGTCCTTGTGAATCCCAATTGTCATCCCAAAACTTTTCTCTCTTCATCCAGTACGACCAGCTTCAGAGCAAGAGTCCTCTTCCAGCTCCAGCCACCTGTGATATCTTTCTTTATCTACACATCAATTCTCCATCTCAGTTGAAATCATATCTCTCTTTCCTTGCCTCCATTTCATTGGTTCATTCTGCTCCTGCTCTTGGCTTCTCTCTGCATTTATAGCATTTGTGTTGTAAAGTGTTTCCAAATCCAGGCCTAGGGGATTTTATTTGAAGTGATGTTGAAGGATGAGCTCCTGACCTTACTAATACTGGGTCGTCACTGCCTACTCCTCTCAAGGAAAGAGAGATCAGGGAATGGCTAACTCTGCTCTGGGAAGCAGAGCAGCCCAGCCTAAGGAAGGATCAGCCTGAGATGGGGTACCTCAGGCAGCCAGGGGCTGTGCCCCCAAAAGTAACTATGAGAGTAGAGCTAACTAAAGAGCTCAGAAGCTCTTTAGAGGCCAATACAGCTCTGTCATGTGGAAGTTCATCTCTCTTGAATCCCTGGTTTTGACTCCTGCTAACCATGATTTTCTCCATACATATTCCTATATTGTACTCATAACTGGACTGTGTCCTTCTGAAACCCAGTGTCTGAGCCAGCTAGTCTAGCTAGAGGAGTAGGCAGAAACAACCCAGTATTAGAAGGTCAGGAGCTCATGCCATTGTGCTCATCCTTCAACATCAGTGTCTGAGCCAGCTAGTCTACAGGAGAGGAACTGTAAATGCCTCTTTTGGATTTTAAGTCCTGTTGTGACATGGAAATTTGTGATAGAAAAGTAAAATTTAGAGGATTAAACTAAAAGCACTGTCTATAGCTGGAGCAATGAATAATGGGGATACAATGGGTGCAGGAAGAGAACAAAGATCTGTGCAAAAAGTAGCTGTTCCAAAGTGCAGTCTAGCTGCTTTAACCAAAATGTCTAATGTATGGCTTGCCAGTGCCTTCAGCTCTCTTTTCATTTCCTCTTAAGGGAAACTGTTCCTTGGAACCATTGTGGTCTCCTTGCATTGCTATACTGGCACTGAATCCCATGGAGCTAGATTCAGGAGCCTCCTGCCAAAGGTGTCAGGAAAGAGCTGCTCACGGCAATGAGGTCCCTGAGTACAGCACAACATCTTCATTCAGCTATCTCCAACTGTCAGGAAGTCCCCAAGAGCTCCTGAGTCAGGGACACAATTCTGAGTAGATTTGAGGCCATTCTTAATTGCACTGGGAGGTCAAAGCATGGGAGCCACCAGGACTTGAGGCTGAAAACTGTCTTTTACTCAAGCCAGACACTCTTCAGTCCTGGGTTGAATGCAGCTTGGTGGAAGCAAGGGATCCAGCCCAAGGGTCTGTTCAAATGTTTCCATTTCATGTGGCTTGGTATTGTAACATTCTCCCGTGGTTCTAACAAGTTGTGCAAAATTGTGAAGCCAAAGCAACATTCTTCCTTTAAAGTTTCAAAATTAAGAAAAATGGTTGTGGGGTTGGAAACTTGGGAGAGATGTGCTGTGGTTATCTCCTGGTCCAAGAATAAAATTCCTATGGCATTTTTACAAAAGCACGGAGTAGTTACCTATTAAAAAATAAAATTTAAAAAAATATTTCAAGTCAGGGTACCTTTTTAGTGGCAGCTGGACAATGTTTAGAGGATTTGAGAGGCCACACATTTCCTTCTCATGTGCCTCTTTGATTCCTGTAAGTGCAAGAACTGCAAGTCAGATTCACTGCCAGGGGAACTGGACTGACAAGAGGAGCAGCATGCATAGCCTGGGGCTGGGCTTTGAAAGGAAGCACATCTTGGACATGGGGAGAGCTGGAATGCAGCTGTCCTGGCTGAAGTGTCAGCCACACAGGGCTTTTTGGGGCAGGACAAATCAGATGGTTACTTCTGCAGCCAGAATACATTGCAGCATCCTCGAGGGCACCTGAACTGCATTGAAAACCTGGGGCTGGGCTGGTTGTAACCTCAGTGATGGGTCTGGCAGGACATATCCTGGAAGTGGTCATGTTTTGAGCAGGAAGGATTCAGTGGCCTCTAGTTGCTTTACCCAGAAGGAAGAGGCCAGACTCTTATCTTTGTGGAATGAAGGAGGTTACACATTAGCTACCCATAAAAGAGGGTGATCCATTTATATAGGGGGAATCTAGACTTTCTATGGGATTGATAAATGACTCTGAGCACAAGTAAAAATAGCTGGAAAAAGCTTTTAAGTTTTGTTTAAATTTAACCATCAAAAATCAAAACATTAGAGGGTGTTTAGAGAAGTGCCTGAAACTTGGAGACCCTGAGAAGAACCAGAAAGGGAATCAAAGAGCCTGGAAGAAAAAAAAATATATATAAGGAGAGAGAAAGAGAGAGATATTAAGATTAAACAAACTGGATAAAGCTAATCAGCTGAGATCCTGTTCCATTGACATCAACTGGATGAATATTAGGGCCTCAAGATGTTATTGGAAGGGAGCCCAAAAAAATCTGTGTGTTTTGGGTTGGCTGGAGAAGTCTCAGCCAGATTGGGTGATGTGGCAGAGCCTGCTCTGGAAGAAGAGGTGAAGTGGTGCTGCCTGTGGAGGAAGGGAGAAATTATAAAGGCCCCAACCATCTACGTGTGGTGAAACTGAATAATGGAGTGGCCAAGGGGAAGAGAGTTCCTGGCAAAGTCTGGAGTATTTATGAGCATCCAAGTAGGAGTTTGGAGCATTAATATTTATTGCAGTGCTGTCAGTTGTCAGTGCTGAGAAATCTTCACTTATGCCATGACAACCTGTTTTTGTTCCAGTGGCCATAACTCAACCTGCTGTGAGGTTCCCCTGCCTCTCTGGTTCCCAAGTCACACATGGTGACTGGTTAACTTGTTCAGCACTGGCTGCTCAGCTTCAGTCTTGCAGCTGATTTGGGTGAAGAACAGATTTTGGCTGCTACAGAGCCTCTTGCTGAGACAGAGTTTCTCCTTCCTCATAGCTCCCTCTAAGAGATTGCCAGAGGTGCCAAAGAAAATAGTGATAATGTTAAGAAACAAGGACAGTTTGACTGTTAGGAGATTTATTGCACTCATTTTCTTTTTTGTATAAAATTATAAAAAAAGAACACAAGTTTGTTTTGTTTAGCTTTTTTTTCTTTTTTTCTAATTTTAGTGTGATTCCTTTTGTTATCAGTGCTAGCACTGACCACTGGAACCTCTGGCCAGGCAGTGCTTCTTTCATGCAAAGTCCTGAGCTAGATTTCCTTGACTCCAAGATCAAACCCTCAGGCTGAGCAGTAAGGAATTCCTGCAAAGATTTGCATGTGCTTCATCTTACATGCTGGGCCCAGCTGTTGAGCCTGATGATGGCAAGGAGCCCTCTTTCTCCTCTGCATGGGATTTGCAGGCTGCCAGACACTGCACAAGGGAAGAGCAGATGTGGCCGGCCTGTTTCTCCTCTTCCCTCGCGGAGCAGGGAGGGACTGGTGCTGCAGCTCCACCCTCCATAGCATGCCAGAACTGCCGAGCCAGTGAAGGCAGCGGGAAGTTCTCTGCTAAGAAATCAGCACTGACCCAATACACATCATTTCACAAAGGACTTGTCCCTTTCCACCTTTTCCTGCTTGCCTCGCTTGTGTCTTGGTGCGGTGCCCTGTGCGTGGGCTTGGTCGTGGAGTGCCTGTTCCATCCCCTGTTGGATTGGAAAATGCTCCTCATGGTGTGTGATATTCCAGATGTATGTCCATCTTCACAGGGCCAGCAGCTGGGTCTGTGCAGGGCTGTTACACACCGCAGGTCTCTGCCCTGCTCTCTTCTACAAGCACAATTTATCCCAGAGAACCGAAGAGGCGGTGGTGCCAAGAAGACATCAGATAATCTGAAATTGATCTACCTTTATGAGAAGACCAGTGTAGGATATGCAGAGGAAAGGACTCCAAAAGTAATTCCTCATTTCTCATCTAATGGCTTTAATTAACCTGAACAGTTATGCTCCGGAGCTGTGCGTACTTCGGGGACCAGCTTGATGGCACTCTTCCTGCTGCTAGGAGAGTGGGAGCATGACAGTTCAGTTATTGCTGTGCATTGTTAATATGGTTGATCTTGGTCCTGCTCCAAGAGAACCACTAAGCAATCATGGAAAATGAAGGATAACACATTTTTAGAAGCATTCTGGATAATTTTGGCTATAAAACAGGCTGCATAATCTTGGCAAAAAGTGGATGAATTCATTATCTGCAAATAGTGGAAAATATTATAAATGGCAGTAAATGAAATAAATGGGTGTTTCCACTGTAATATGCTATTCTCTGAGCCACCCAGAAAGAATACAGCTTGGTTTACTGGGTGGGTAGTCCTAGATGAAGTGAAAGATCATGTTCGTATGCTCAAATACTTGTTTGGGAGTGAAATATTTTATGCCTTTGTTGCAGAGGGAAATCTATACATTTTACATTTAAGAGGCCATATTTTATGGCCACATATGGATGCTGGAGTGAAGTTAAAGTTCTATATGTGCTGTATATCTGTTTGCATTCCTCAGCTAACCACATTTTCATTAGTGCTACAACACCTTAAGGGTTTGGAGCGATCAGTGACTTGCTCTAATGGAAAGTCACCGACCCTTCTTATACAAAGAAATTGATCTTCTGTATGTTTTGAATTTGTTTATGGGCCAACACTCTTGCTGTGAACACATGGAATTAAAGTCCTGGCAACTTTTAGTAGAAAAACAATTGGTGTCCACTAATGAAAAGGATCTGGCTCTTCATTAGGATTCAAAAGGATGCTCTTCATTCCCACTTGTTTGTTCTCAGGATATATCCTCTTTTTCGAGACTCCCTTCATTACAAAGCCCATGTGTATCTTTGAGCTTGTGGGTAGTCCCAGCATAATTTTTAGGCCTAAAGTTACTCCTGTCTGAGGGTGCTTTGGTGGACAAGAAGCTTATCCTGCCTCATTTAGGCCAAATGGGCTTTTCCTTTGGCAGCAATGGCAGTGGCTGTGGAGGGAGGCTGCAGCCATGGGATGAAAGCTCTGGCCTTTGTTCAGGAAAAGCAATCCCACATTGCGTCATTCTTCTCAGCAAGGTCAAGGTCTACCTGCTCACCTCAAAATGCCACCGAGTAGCCCCAATGGCTTTAGTGGGAGCCAACACCAAGGGTGTACGGGTTGACTGTGACATATTTTGGCTATTAACACCCAGAGCCTTTATCAAACAGCCCTTGGTTTTGTCCTTTGGCCTTGCAGACAGGTACAACGACAGGATGACCACTTCTGTTGATTAAAGGGTTGTTTTATTATACTATTTGTAGGTTGTTATTTTTACTGCTTAACCAGATGGTTACTGTTCCAGTTGATAGTTCTGCTTCCTCCTGTGTTGCTTAAAGAAGAGTCGTCCCATGGTGCCTGTATCATACCTGTTAAGAAAGGCGTTTCCTCATGTACTTGGATAAGATCATGGACATGGCCACAGCAGATGAGCCACCCCTTTTCCCAGGAGCAAATTCTATTACAATTTACTGGTTTGCAAGGAAAAAATTGCGCACAGAAACAAACAACTGTCTGCACCCATGGTCACATCTGGCTCTTTATAGACATGCATATACTTTTATATGTGCATATGTATATATACATATATATATTATAAGTATGTGCACATGTATATTTGAGTGTGTATATCTAGGTGATTTTAATTAAGTAAGCTTAAGAAGCTCTCACTGGCTTCAGAGTTATTACTGGCTCTACTGGTATTTTCACTTCAAGGATGGTTTAAATGTATGGCCACTGCTTTTATACATTTATGTACTGTGCTATGCATGGACAGATCTCTGTTCTCATGCCATATCTGCTTTTGCAACCTCAGTTCTGCATTTATAAACAGCTGCACTCATAATCCTGCAAGTACAAATAATTGCAACTAAAGAGGTGAGCATTTATAGCTGGCCTTTTCAAAGGAGTCTGAGGGAATTAAGTGCCCAAATCTCATTGAATTTGGTTACCTAATTCCTGTGGCTTCTTTGAAAATTCCAGCCTTAATTAATTAATTCAATCAACTATGTGTGAACCAAGTGGAGACGTAACATGCTAAATCCAGTCACTTTGGGTTGCACAGGAGCTACCTGAACACTTTTCAACTAAACTTTAAAGGTTTCATTGTTAGCAAACATTATCCAGGAATTTCAGTGAAGTGTAACTTCAGCATTGCTGTCCACCCTTTTTTTTAGTGTGGCTCTCTGCTGGTCTTTGACTGCTTTGTGTTTAGACTTGCTAACAAGGGTGGATGGTAACTTCACAGGCTTTCTTCAGGCATCATCTCCACCTTTAGGTGTTCCTGGGAATCCTTATTGAGACTGCAGGAATGATAGCTCCTCTGAAAGTTCCCACACTGGACAAACACTGAGCCATATCAGTGGCACTTTGTGGTCTGTGCCTTGGTGGCACCTTCATCCACGGGAAGACTTTTGTGTTTAAGTAGATTGGTGTTCAGGGAAAAAGCAAACAGCAAAAAAGAAAGAACATGGAATGAAAAGCTTCTGAGTCTGCACATGACCCTGACCAGTACTCACTTCTATTCCATAATAGCTTTGCCTTCTTGCATTTCTTTTTTTTTTTTTAATCCATGTTTCAAAAATCTTTGATGTGGTTTTTTTTTTTTTTTTTTTTAATTTTCTTCTTTGAAAACCTATTTTCTAAGTATGGAAAGCCACAGTTTTAACAGTTCCCCTGTTTGTTCAGAAATAGTATCATTCATATTTGGCATCAGAAGGAAGACTACACTGAAGCCCAAATTTACTCCTATTAAATTAAACCTAATTGAAAAAAGGCAAAGACATTCATTAACTAGTTAAATGAACGGTATTAAATGTACTCTTTTATTTAAGAGAAGAAAGAAGACATCTTTAACTGAAGAAACTTAAGTGGAAGAGTAGCTACTAAAACATGTGATTGAAGAAGTACACGTTGTTGAAAACGTAGGAAGAAACCACAGACATGTATAACAATAAAAGAAATGTACCTTCTTGGCCATTTCTCTTCTCTGTTATTGTGTCAGATGCTTCTGATTTGAATGAGAGCTTTCCTGCATGTCCCTGAGCTTCTCCTTCCATTTGACTTTACATTGAAGTCATAAACCTGTTGTCATGGGAACAACTGTGACATCACAGATGGAGCATTAACTTCACCACAGGGCAAAATAAATGAATGTGATGGCCTGCTAGGAGAGAGAACCTTTGTTTGAACCAAAAGCCAAGCTTATCCGAATCTTGGCCTGGAGCCCAGCACCCCCAGAGCCTTCAGTGGGATCCCAGCCCTGTGTTGTAGGCACAGAACAAACACTGTCTTGTAGCAGAGACCCTCTCTCGGAGCTGACAGTCTCTGTGGACAGGACACAACACAGAAGAAAGGAAGCATTATCAGCTGGGCTTCAAGATTGGAAAACTAGGGAAGAGAGAGAATAAGCAACTTTACCTCAGGTCACAGAGAGGATTTGAGGCAGAGCCCAGAACTGTGCTCCGATAACTCAGCAGGAGCTGCTGCAGATGCTGAAATGCAGGAGTCAGAGCCTGTTTCTACATATCGGTTCCTGGAACTCTTTCCCAAGCTCTCTTCAAAACTGACAAAATATGCAAAAGGCAATAGAGCTTGGGACAAGTTGAAACATTGCTGCAAGCCTTTCAAACAGTTCAAAATGTCTTTGCCCTCTAGGAAAGTTTGTTTTAGGAATCTTCATGACCACAGGTGGGGTGAAGTCTTCCATGGCAGCATTCCCATGTTTTTCCATGGGCCCAGGATTCCATCTGTGGCTTTTAAGGAGCAACAATCAACACCTTGAGTTGCATTCAAATGTAAAGAAGGGGCGGATCTGTTACAGAGCATAAATATAGCAGCTGTTATGGCCAAGCTGGTCAACTAAATGCTCTCAGCAATTCCTGTTTTTTGCTGGCACTCTGTTAATGACCTCAAGAAGTTAATCTGAATCTTTGATTGCTGCTGCCATAAAGGGGTGACATTGATCCCTCACAGGTTTCACATGTCACAGGTGGACTGTATTGAGGATAGGCACAAGCAGTGGAATACTCTGAAGTAGCATAAACTCTGCTTGGTCCATATTTTCGGTCAGAAATCACTGTTTGGATATTGGCCCACCAGCTTGTCCAGCTTCTGGGTTGTAGCTGGCTAAGGTATTTGGTCAGATGCTCCACTGAAGTCAGCGTGAGGGCAGTGACCTCAGTAGATAAGGTATTTTTGCCCACCATCTTGCCCCCACAGACACACAAAGCCTGCAGCTTTGCAGGAGTTAGGTGGAAGGGTGCCACGCCACACCCGTGGAACTGAACTTCTGTTGACTTTAATGAGAGCTGTGTGGCTAATTTCCACGCAACTCTCAAACTGGAGGGGTTAAATCCATTTTGTTTTTGCCTGTTAGTCTGTGGTTGAGAAAAACAAAACTACCATGTGTTTTAAATTGTTTTCACTGATAAGTCTGGCCGGCAATTGAGAGTAAATCACAGTATCAGTGCACACCCACAACCTAGTTTGATATACGTCTACATTTTAAAGTGACTTCAGTGAGTCATGAGAATAGTTTTAATTAAAAGGATTGGAAGTGTCAGAAATTTATTAAATCTTTTACAAAAAAAAAAAAAAAGATCCCTCTGCTACATTTCTGTGGGTAATAAACAACTGTAATTTGTGTAATGAAATTTGAAGGAGAGCTTGTCTTCTGCAGTGTATTTTTCTGCTTTAAAAGCTTAAGTTTTATTAAGATACAGAAAATATAAACCTGGTAGTCTTATCCCAGTAATTGTTTTATCATCTTAAGTTATCAATCTTTGTGACTGCAAGAGCCCTTATATTAGAAGAGGCTTGTGCAACATGACAGAAAACTAAAGGCAAGTCGAAAAACACAATCAGAGTATCACAGTACTTCAGGCCAAACCACACATTCATTAATCTAGCAAAAGTCTTTAGGAAGGTGTGTGCAGCATTGAATTTGTGAAAGCTGGAAAGTCATGTTAATTCTTGATCAACCAAAATGGTGGCTAGAAAAAAATCCTACTGTTGAAGCTCTGAATTCTCAGTGGAGCCACCTTGTCAAAATACTGTAGTCAGATTTGCCATGAAGTGTCCAACAGTGAAAAGTACCTATCAAAAAGCCCAATAAATAGAATAAAAACATGGTGTTATTAGACAATCAGTAGAAAAGGGAAAGAAATTTATTAAAAACTAGTTTCCACGTGCAAAACTGAGTGGTATCCGCAATTCATTTGTATTTGGGTTCTGCAATATTTAGTGCCTGGAGTTTGCCAGGGAAAATATTTATCAGAAGGAAATAAAACTGAAAATTTTGGGGTTTAATTTAAAATGTTGAAGCCAAAAAATCTGAACCAAAATCTATCAAACACATCTATTTGATTTTAATATTCCACATGTGGAGTTTTCAACTTAAATGTAGATTACTTATCTATATGGACAAAATGGGTCTCTAGAATTAGAATGGATGAGGACAACATGATATAAGGAATACTGAACTTCCAGGTTTAATAGGAAATAGCTGACTGTAAAGACAAGGATGAGTCCTCTGTGGGAATTAAACTGCTCCATGTTGCAGCAACAGAGACTTTATCAGTTCCTCAGGAATATCTGATGCTGACCCCTCCTAGAGAGAACATATGATGCCAAGCAGATTGGGTCAAATCCTACGGGGCAGCTGAACAGTTCTTAAATAATTCCCTCTGGAAACAAACATTGTCCCAGGTAATTCTGGTCATTGCCAGTTACTGGTGAAGAAAGGTGAGGTACTGCAAAGAAGTGTTTGTCAAAGAAACTTAGAAATTTCCACATCCTAGTGAGAAAGATGCATTAAAATTTGGAAACAAACACCATGTGAAAGTTTAAAGGGAGAGACAATATTATGAATTTATTTGCTCCTCTCTAATTAAGACTTACTTTTTCCTGGAGCAATGGTTCTTTCTTTAACATGCATAATCATTGTACTGTGTAATGCGTTTTCTAGGGTGTGGTGATATTCCTTGTCAGCCAGAAGAGCAGTGCCAGCATGAGCAGCCACCTAACACTGTTGGAACTAGTAAAGAGTTGTGTTTTCTCCACTCCTTATATGACCTGCAAAACTGTATGAAAGATCAGCATAAAGAAATACTGAAACAGTTCAAAGGGAAAATCTGTTTTGGTTGTGCTAGCTTTTGGGAAATGTAGCTTTTTTTTTTCCTGGAAAGCTGGGCTGATTATACACCCACATCTCTGTAGCCAGCCCTTCAGACCAAACATTTTCTCTACGTGCCTGTCCCCAAAGTACGTTAATTTTATTACTAAAGTTAAACAGATATGTCTCAACTTAAGGGATTTTGCAATCAGTTCCTGTAGAGGCATCTGTGGACTGGACATAAATGAGAAATTGCCAGTTGGACACAGGAAAGGAGAGTGGGGAAATATTTCTGCTGTGTTAAGAGCAGTTCTCCTCTGCTCAATTTCCTTTCCTAGTCTTTACAGATTAACTAGAGGAGTCTATGTATTTCCACATTAGTGTGTACTGGGGAAAAGGATTCTCTGGAAATTGAACATTTTTGCTAAAAACATTTAATGGCTTGGAGCATCTAATGACAATATTCACAAGAGCCAGATCATGGTGAAAGACAAAACAGACCTGTCAAAAGCAGGAAACTCATCTCTTATATGCAAGTGATTGTGCTGATAGATATGATGTCCATGATGTCCAACCCAAAGGTTATGATTTTTGTAGGAAAAGCAGTGTATTTCTATTATGCTGTCTAAGGACCTTATCATGTAGGACTGTGCAGTGTAAGACCAGGCAGCTATTAGGTACAGCTTCAGATCTTGGATTTGCACATAGCCATAAGAAAGCCATTTTTATTTTTTTTGCCATTTTCTGAAATGGAAGCAAGTATTGCATTAACAGTTTCTTGCAGGTGTCACAGATTTATCTTGGTTCATCCTGGGGTTATAAGGCCCCACTTAAGAGGTCTGGCCTATAGCCAGTGCTAGAGGGGAGCTGTAGAGCAAACCTCAAGAGCCTTCTTGAGGTACTTTTGTTTTCTTTGCAGGCAGAGGGTCAAAGAAATAAATACATGAGAACCCCCAAAAATGTGTTGAAGGCTGATATGGGACGTCAAATGTTCCCTGATGGCTCAAAGGCAGCAATTTTCAAAATATAGATCCTGAGAGGAAGTCCTGAGGTTTTAGTGCCATGCTGAAAAGTGATCTGGTAAATGACACTTGGAGGGAAGATCAAACAGAACAATTAAAAAAGCCATACTAGAAGTCTTGGCTTTAAGGAAGAAACTTTAGGTCCTGTGAATAAGCCTGGCTGACTTTAACTGTTTTGCTAAATAAGAAGACTAAACAGAGAGGCTAAAATTCTTTGGCTTTCAGATTGGCATATAATTTTAAAGAGTAATTTGGCTCTGTCTTGTTTTACAGGCAAAAGAGTAGCTGTTGTCACATTCAAATGCCATTTTTAAGAAACATGGAATAACTCAACTTATCTCCTTTTCTTTGCTTTTTTAGCAAAACCAGTTTCATATGGCTTCTGTGAATGAGCCGGAGCGAGTCAGTAAAGACTGATTGTGTTTTGACTACTACAATCTGTATTGCCACACTGCAGTGTGGGGAGCTTGGTTAGTTTGGGTTTAAAGACTCTTGAAACTTTTCAAGGTAAGAAGGGATGTAATTTGGAAGTATTACTGCTTTTGACTGGCATCCAGTTGGGACATTTGTAACACAAAATCAAAGTATCTGCATATAGTTCTTTTCAACAGTATGTGTTTAAAATTCATGCTGCCTTTCCTATGAAATAGTTTTTATGTGTAGAAAGTCCCTAAAAGGTTGTGAGTCAAAAAACCCAAACAAACACCCTGGAAGATTTGTTTCCTCATTTGATACTGTATAGAAGGAAGAAATTAGCTCAACACATAATGAAAAACTTAGAAATAAACCCCTCAACACTCAAGCTTTATATCCCAAATAGGAACAGAAACAGTGAAATCCGCAATAAGGACTGATCAGTTATCATCTCTGTTGTATTTTTTTGACAAATGCACAGTTCAGGGATGGATGTCTGTTGTGCTAGGAACAATTACCTGCGCAGGCATGGGAAACCCTTCTTCTTGGAAGCCAGATTATCATTTCAGTCTTCCCATGAAGAGGAAGCCTTTGCTGCATATTCTCAGAGCTGTGATGGGGAGGATCAGGTGACAGTTCCCTCTGTTGACACAGATCCTTGGACATGTCATTTAAGGGCTGTCTGGAAGCTGCTTTACATGAATGTAAATCAGGAATTGCCTCCAATGAAACACAGGAAGCAAGTGCTGTATAAACAGCCTGTCTTTTTCTCCTACATCGATTTTCTGTCTGTAAAGTGGGGGGTATTCATGTTTCTTTTCTTCAATGGGTTCTTGATTGCTTGTGCAGAAGGGAGATGCTGTGGTGATAATCTTCAAAACAAAGCCTACAGCCATTTCCACTTTTTTTGTTACCATGATAATGGGCTTATTTCATTACTTTGTGTAATGAGAAGTTTCCCCTGGCTGTTTTAGCCATAATTAATCACAACATTTCTGGCTTATAAAACACTTCCTTCAGATGTTTAGCTGTTCATTATTGCCCTTTAGTTAGTTCCATACAATGTTTTAAATTCTGGGTAAGTCAATGATTTTTTTGTTTAGCTAAAGGTATGCTTTGACCAACGCCCTGAACTCCACGGAGACACCATCCCAAATTAATTCTCCAGGTTGCAGCTGCATGATCTTGCTAAAGAAGTGAGTAATATTTTGACATTTAATATTAAATGAGTTATCTTTGAAAAATGCTTCCCTGCCCCTGGTGTACCTCAGGCAAATGGAAACATGCTTAACGTGCATAATGAAACCTTGGTAATGGAAAAAATGGGGAGCCGAGATGATCTATCAGCATCTAGAATCTGCAGGACATAAAAACTGATGGTGAAATGATGGTAAGGTTAAAGCATAAAGGAATCAAATTGATTGCACTTAAGTGGAGCCCCCTTAACAATACTGCTGTGATTATTCCTAATCTCCTTCAAGTCTATTAAAAAAATTGGGCAAGTGCTTGATTTTTCATCTATGGAAATTAGCTAGTGATAATTTCAGTGGTACCGAGCGTGTTAGATTTTCCAGCAACTGACTTACGAGAGAATTCTGTATTCCTCAATTCCTTTTCTTCCAAAGAACACTCCCTATTCCTGGAATGCTCTTTTCTTACTTTGGCCACCCAAATGTACCTTTAATTCCAAAATTTACTTTTAATTAAAAGAAAAATAAAATTAAATCAATCTGCTAATGTTGCTTAGGAGTTTTCTGGAGTTGCAAGCCCTGAGGTTATGGTAGGAAGAGTTCGAATCCCATTGCTTATCTGCCAAGTCTACGTTTGGCTTAAAAGGCCGAGGTGAGGAGTAGAGATCTGAAGTAAGCATAGAAATATTTTTTCTGAAACACAAAACATCATCACTGCTTGAGGACATTTTGCATAACTCACTAATTGTGAGCAATTCAGCTTTCCCAAACCCTTGCCAACGAAGCCTTTATGCTACGCTGTGCCATCCTCTGTCTGCATCCGTATCTGGCTCTATCTGCATCCATCAGTGCCGGGCTTCCGGGGAAGAGCGTTATTGCATGTGTGTGTGCCTGACTCAGAAACCTGTGATCTCGCTGTCATTAGCAACTCTCCCAACAGAACAACTGACTCATCTTTTCAAAAATGTCTCCATCAGAATATCTGAAATTGTCACAGGCATCTTAAAGACGTTTAGGAGGTGCCAAATCAGCTTTAACAGACTGAGGAGATCTATTTCCCATTGTTTCCTGAGTGGTTGTGATTGTTGACTGCTAAACCACTTGGGGTCATTAGGGAGTTCGGCTCTTCCTCTTCAGCTATTCTGTGCTAGATAATTTTCCCTCAGGTAAATTGATTGCCAATCAATTTGAGGTAATTCAGACAGTTGTAGTGACTACTCCCCAGATGCTTATTCAAAGCTGCAAATATTTGCTGTTTGCCCTGATTGTCCAAGAGGCAAGCAGTGAGTGTAAGATGGAAACAGCACCACACAGGAAGTCTTCCAAGCAAAGGATGTTTTCGGCAGGGAGGAAGAGTAGATGGTGTAAAATACCACAGATCATAAAAAGGATAGTCACCACTGAACAGGAATCTGTTTAGTCTGTTTCATGTTTGAAGTTTACTGATTAATGTCACAGAAAAAACCCAAAAAGTTTCTCAAATTCTGTCTATTAACAGAAACTGCCTTGTTGAGACACACTTTTGTCCAGAATATTGGAAGTAAAGCACTATTTACTATGTCAAATGTATGAAGCCTTCAATATTAGTCTAAACAAGGAAAAAAGGCTGACTGAGTTCGAAATTAACATATGGGGGGAATCGTGGATTATATTAGTCTGGAAATAAGAGAATCACATAGAATAGTGAGTAAAGTGTTTGGGTTACAGGCCTGGAACTGTACATACTAATAACAACAAATTTTTGAAATGTTCTAGGAGGATTGGACCATTGGAGGTCCTTATGGAGAACAACCAAGGGCACTTCACTGGCCGTGTTATGGCCCAGTGGGATGAACATAACATTGTCAGGGAGATCTGGAGCCTCTCAAAGAGCAAAGGGGACACCATGGCATGGGGAAAAGGGCTTGCACTGCCCCAGCCTGCCCTGTCCCTCAGGGTGGACAGCCAGGCATCCAGTGCTGCCAGTACCTCCAACTTTGAGAGCCACTTTGGAGTTTCAGGTGAATCAGTGGAAATACTCTGGCAGACCCACTGAGAACACTGAAAGCAAACTGGGTCACTCAGGTTCTCAATTAATGTGTAATTAATTTGTGAATGGGAATATATGCCCAAATCCAGACTCCACAGTTGCTGAATCCTGCTCAGTCCCACTTCTTTGGTGATCTTTGTGAGAAAGGAATGAGCAGGAATGAACTGGATGTTAGATAAGACCAACAGGGAGGAATGCATATTCTGTGTTACACAGTGCCCAATACACTGCTGGCACATTGAAAAAGAATTAATACATCTCCAGGTTACTCCATTCAAATAAAAACAAAATAGGAGAGGACATTATTTGTTTCAATATTGGTCAGTGTGAAATTAATTTCAGTTTCTGCTTCTGACTATATTTCTGAGCTCAAGGATTAAGTGGGCCTTAGGAATTTAATTTTATGATAACTCAAGCCTGTTTTATGTTTGTCTTTGGACAAGTTGACAAGTTTGTAGTGGAATCTCTTTACTTTGTGATGGAAGATGGCGTTAGTAGGACAGCATCAGCGTGCAGAGAAAGAAGGAGGCTTTTCCTTCCAGAATTCATTGCCTAAGGGGAAAGCAGTTCTTAGCAGGGCTAAGGACAGGACACTGCATCATTCAGAAGCAAAGAGACTCCCTAAGCCACCTTTGAAGCAATGCAGTGCTGCTGGGAAATGCAGCTTGACACAAAAATCAGGTCTGATTCAATAGATGGAAATCAAACATCAGACCTGAGCTGATGGATGCACTCTATAACTCTGCCACAGATTATTTTCAGCCAGTTTTTCATTTTGGTTTGCTTTGAAAAGTCTGATAGAAATGGTGGGGATACCCACAGCACATCTTGTGCTTGGCCTGTAGGTTCATGCTTTGTGATAATTTCAGTGGTAATAATTGGATGCCAAACCTTGGATCTAGAAAAATGCATAATCCTTGTCTTGTGAGAACAGCCTAAACTCATCTTTAGGCCTGCCTCGTAATTGTCCTGCCAGTTAAAATTGCAATTACCTTCCCCTTCTGCAGCAGCACTGTCCAGGGTTCATTTTCAAGGAACACCCACACTTTCATAGTTAAAACACAGCTGTATCAGGACAATGTGTTTTCTTCCCACCCCAGCTGGAAAATTCTGCCCCTCCAATAATTCCAATAACACCTCAAAGGCCAGTGTGCTAATTGTGCTCTGTGCTGGCTTTTAATGTCTTCACTTCCATACCATGTTCTTGCACTGCCAGGCTCTCCAGGCCCTGTGCTGAGTGAAGCCTAAATCCCCTCATGGATGTGAGCAATCTCCACTCTCCAGGGTGATGCAAGGCCCAGAGTCTGGTGATGCCAACTGGATGTTTGTGCTCCACGGAAAATCATCTGTGGTGTGGCCGAGACATGTCGTGGTGTGTTCTATATCATTAACTCAAGAAAATTCACCGAGGGCTGACAGCATTTCAGACTCACCTTTTCAATGGTGAATTCCTTCCTCTTGTCTTCACTAAGCCCCTGCTGCAATGCTATTATTGGGTGAGTGAGTAATGGCAGCAGTTGATTCAACATAATACCAAATCAGGAGCACAAGGTTTTCACCCACCAGTTGCTTCATATGTTACTGGCACAGCTAAGCACGGTTATCCCTTGCTTTTCATCATGTGAAGAGTAACATGTGCCTGGAAGAGAAGGACTCAAATGCTGAGGTATAAAAGCTTGTGCAGGAGCATCTTCATTAAGAGCAATTTCATTAAAATAATTTTTGCCTAAAATCATTGCAGAGAGCCCTGAAGTTGCAAACATGCAGGAAACATTATCAAAAAATATTTCTTGGACATTTTATTTTTCTTTTCCCAATGAAAACCCTCATGAGTTTTGCAATCCTGGAGATTCATCAAGAAAATACAACAATTGAGGCTTTGGCATTTTGAGGGAAATTTATTTTCTGATTTTTAGCAAGCTCATCAATTTGAGAAGTATGGAGAGTTTTGTTAAGAATTTTGATATTAATGCATGGATATATTAATATGTGGGTTTAATTGCTTTTTTAAATCCAACAGGGAGAAAATTCCCCTCCCCCCCCCATTGTATCTTGATTTAAGAAATGGGCATATGGTCAATGATTTAGGCGGCACTGGTGTCATGAAACAAGCATTGACACTTATAGACAGAAACAAGTACTGATTTACTTATTTCAGCTCCACATGAGAAAGCAGACTTCCAGTGTGTGCTGTCAGAACATGTCTGTCGTGTGCAATTCCCTCATTGCTCCAGCAATCCTAAGGCTGCTACTTTTGGATCTTCACCTTCTGGGGACATAAATCTCTTTTTTAGAGGTGAAGGAATGGACGCCTCTCTGCTTCGTGTTTTGCTAACTGAACCAAACTATTAGAAAATAATTTGATTGAGCAGGAACTGAAGCAGACATTTTCCATCTCTTTCAAGAATATGCAAACCTCCCAAATTACATCCATATTTTGGCATGAAGTGGAATATATATTTTGGATTAAAGTATGACTTTACCCTGCACATTCTTTTTGTTCTAAGAATATTTTGAAACAAAAGGTAGCGTTTTGAAATGAAAATACATTGACATTTCATTACTTTGTTTTTTCATAAGTATGGATAAACGAAATATTTTGGCATTTCTAGACTAGATCTTCTAATTTTGAAAATATTTTCCTCTGGTGCATCCAATGAACATTCTGAAAGAAACCATTTTGGCTAGTTCTATTCCTTCTAGTAATCTCTATTCAAAATCATGCAGTCAAAATTTTAAACATTTGAAAATTCTTCTGAGTCACTGAGGTATGAAAATGGACTAGTAGCTTAATACTCAATCATTTGAAAAGAAAATAATACGTACAGTCATTAAATATATATATATATAGGAAAAATAGAAATTAGAAGTATCTGAGAAAAAAGGGGGGATTTTCAGTGAAAACTTATCCAGCTTTCAGGAGGAAAATTGATACAAGTGTAATCACTTGAGGTAGCTTTACTTTCAGGTGTGGAGAGCAGTGAGGGGCAGAGGCCGAAGCTGGACGTTGCTTCTCCCTACTTCTTTAGGTTACATTATGGCAGGAGCTGTTTGTAGTGCTCACTAGCTGCTCTCAGCCCAGGAAATATCCAGGCAAGGGGTGCCTCTGCTGGTGGCCTGTCATCACCCAGTCACTGAGGGCCCCGGCCCCCTGCCAGAAGGGAAGAGTCAGATCAATAGCACTGAATTCTCAGGTCCATTGCAATGTCATTTCTTAAGTAACAATAGTATTTCATGGATTAGAGGCTCTGGGTAGATCCTAACTGAAATCCATAGTCTCCTCCTGTGATCCTGACACATCAGATGGATAGAACTTGACCTATCTGCTTTTGAAGGACTTATTTTGAAGTCCTGGCCAAGGACTGACATAATTTCAGGAAGTTGTTAGTTATGTTCTTTTGTATTTTAGCTAGGTTTTGGGACTTGTGTAGATGTGAGCATTGATCATCACGCATCTTCGATACATTTCCCCCAATATTTGTTCTGCAGGGTAAAGTTCTCTTGTTAATTCTTCTTAATTGCAAAAGGTGGGGGAGGATGTGGTGGGAGATAGTGCAGGAGTTGGGGTTTGCACCCAAACTTTGACAGTTCCCAGGCTTCTGTAGCTCAGACTCCAGGAATCACTCCTTGACAAAACAAACAGATTTGTTAATAGTCACAGAATTGTGGAATGGTTTGGGATGGAGGGGACCCTAAAGATCTTCTCATTCCAGTGCCTCTGCCATGTACAGGGGCACTTTCCACTAGGCAAAGTTACTCAGAGCTCCATCCAGTCTAGCCTTGAACTTCCAGGGATGTGGAATCCACAGCATCTCTAGGCAACCTGTGCCAGCGCCTCAGCACATTCACAGTGAAGTATTTCTTCCTAACATCTAATCTAAATCTCTCCACTTTTAGTTTAATACTGTTCCTCCTTGTCCTATCACTATCTGCATTTGTAAAAAGTTGCTCTCCCTCTTTTTAAGAGATAAGTCCTCCTGTAGTATGGAAAGATGCTCTAGGGTGTCCTTTCCCAGGCTGGACCACCTCATCTCTCTCTGCCTGTCTCCATAAGGAGTGTGGAGGGAACCTGGGCTGAGGCAGGGCTCGAGGAGCTGGCACAATAGCACTACATCTTGCCTGAGCAAACTAAGAAATGTCATTGTGGGGAAAAAAGTGATGAAGGCAATTGCTGTACCTGCTCATTAAGTGTGTGTGTGGGGGAAGCCGGGGCAGGCAGAGGGCTGGGTGTGACAGGAGGCTGCCAGGGGAGACATGCAGGGCCAATGGCAGCAGAGAGGGGAAAAACAGGTGCAGCCCTAAAGGCTGAGAGATGTGACTCTGACACTCCTGAGAGGTAGGAAGCCTTGAAAGGAGCAAGAAGGAGGAGTTAAAATCCAGCAACATTGGCAAGAAATTCACCCTGAGGGCCAAACATGCAGCAGTGGAGGTGGGGGTGGCACAGACATGTTTACCTTCCACTCCCACCCCATAGTCACTACATGTTAAAGGTATAAACAAATCTATTCAGACGGAAATAGATTTTTTTCCATCTTTAAATAGGGATGGCTTTTGTTAATTTTTTAAAATGGTAACAAGGAAGAAAACGTCAGGTACAGGGACATTTGGCCCACTCTGATTTTTTTTTAACTCCTTTTGCTTGTGGAAAGCTCTTCCAAACTAATAAAGGCCATGACCTCCTCAAGGGACTTTCATTAACACCCTTTTACCTTTACTGCACTGCTTTATAATATCTCTCCCCAGAATTTTCAGGATGATTTAGGGTCCTGACCCAAAGCCAATGGGAAGAGTCATATCAGCTTCAGTGAATTAGGTCCTTAGAGTCCTTTGCACAGCTGCCAACTCACTAAAGAAGGTGTAATATGCAGGCTAATAAGCTACTTAAAAAACATAATGTGAGCATAATTCTCCACTTCATTACATTGGTTTTACATGCTACTAAAGCCAATAGAGTTCCACTGGTGGAAAACCAGGGTTCTGGAATGGAGGCTCACCCCCTGTATGAGCTTTTAAAAACTGGTTTAAAGATCAGAGGCAGTTAGTCTGTATCATATACTTGTGCTGGGCCTTATCCAAAGCTCACTGTGCTGCACAGGAGTTGTTCCATCAGGCCCTAGGGATTTGTATGTCTATGTGCACAGATGTGTGTATGTCTCTGTGTCAATCTATCTGTGCAATTTATCTATTTTTACCGCGCTCCTCGCTGCAGTGACTAAGAGCCTGGGTGACTGAGGTTAAGCAATATGTAAAGTCCCCAAAGCCTTGATCTACTATATACTTGCTGATCCTGTAATATAAAAATAAATGTAGGTTAGCCTATGATCTGTGGGACATATACATCCAGGCATGCAGAACACACACAGAAAGAGCAGGGCTGTTTTCCATCCAGTTGGACAGGTTGTGCCATTGGCAGGACACAGGAAATTGCTGCCAAACAGGCATCACCCATTTTTTAATTCTTGGGCTCTGTTTTTATATGCTGCTGATGGATATTGGATGAATTGCTCATTGTAAATCAATAATACTTCATCTTCAGATTAATGAGGAACTAAAACTGTTTCCAATAAATGTTTAAATGCTTAGCATTTTTTAGAAACCAAGACTTTTATAAGGAATCTTTTTTATTGTCTTTTAGGCCAGAATGGTATAAAAACACTTAGGGATAACCTTGTGAATAGATGAAAAGGGAGAGAGCAAATGGACAAGCATGTGTTCTAGCTCTTTGCTCTATAATTTCAGCTGTACAGAACCATGTTGTGCAAAGAGTATCATAACAGTGTGTAAGATGCACTACCTGGGTGAAAATTACTGCTCTTCAGAAGAGCAACCTTATTATTAAATAATAGGGCTGTACTGTAGCTGTGGTTTTATTCCTCTGCTACAGATTGTGTATTGAAAAAAATCTGTGGAAACTGCAAGGAGAAAAGTTTTCCTAATTTGCCTCTTAGTAGTTTCTGAGCCTGAAGTTTTGCTTACATAACAAATAAAAGGCAGCTTCTGGGGTTTTTTTTCCCTAGTTTTGTATTGAGGAATTCTCTCTATGAAGTAATGAAAGATGAGAGTGAGAGATGGACTTAAAGTGAATGGGGCAGAAACAGTTGATTTTTATAAAGAACAAATGTTTTCTCCTCCTGAGGAGGATCTATGTGAAGTTGTGTGTCAAAAGTTGCAAAGCAATACAGTGGTCAGCAAACTGCAAACTTTTGCTGCTCATCAAACAAAGAAAAGTAATGAAACGTTCCTAGAATTTCCTCTTTACTGTGTGAGGAATGAAAATAGCCCAAAATAATGTGGTGGGTGAACTGTATACACCAGGCAATAAACTAAACTTCCTGTCTCTAACAAAAGGCTTCTCTTTATAAACTGCCAGCACTTTTAACTGCAAAACATTGGTATCCAATTCTCCTTTAGCTCTTTAAGAATGTCTTTTGAGGAGTTTGCAATTTGGCATTTAAATTTTTGGATAGTTTTTTTAGAAACATAAGCTGCTGATAGATGAAGAGCATAAGCTGTACCGCTTGGAGTCCTGAATTCCAAACGTTTTGGAGAGCAAACCACTGTCAACCTTTGATCTGTCTTGCAGACCCCCTGCACAACTGCACAGAAATTAATTTATAGATTTTGTTCTTTCATGTGTTTTTGTGGGCTGATTATGGACCTACTCAAGCTACTCACATTCCATAGTTTGAGCTGCATGAGCTTGGAAGTTCTTTTCCCCCTTCCTGATGGCACAAACAATTCATGTCTTTCTGTCAATCATGCAGACAATCATGTTTAGTTGCTAGTTGGTTCTACTGTCTCTTGCCAAAAAAACCCCTCGTGATCCCTTCCATCGACTGCCTATCAGTGTTGCTTTACTTTAATGATAGACTGACCTTTTTTCCTGAAGAAAATTAGAATTTAGTCTCATTAGGTAGTCTTCAGCCTGGTATTTTCTTCTAGAGCTGTTTTGTTTTTTTTTTTAAATATGAGTCTATATGAGGCTATGGTTTCTGTGGCTGGAATAGATGGGACTTGTCTTGTAGTTTCACTGACCTGTGGGGAAGAGAAGCTGAAAGCCTGTATGTGCTGTGTCTGGAATTGCTGAGGAACAGTTATTTTGTGGTTTTGTGTGTTTTTTGTTTGTTTGTTTGTTTGTTTGTTTGTTTTTCTTTGTGTGGTTTACACTGAAGCTGTGGGTTCTGTGCTGGCTGACGGGCTGAGCTGCAAAGAGGCAGACCAGGGTAGAGCTGGAGCTGTGGGCAGGCTGGAATCAGCTTGGTCTGGAACTGCAAGGAGTTGGTTTTCAGTGCCTTCTCCAAAGATTGGGATGCTGGTAGGAAAGGTGCTGGGTTTGGACTGACCCTCTGAGGAGTGTCCCTGACTCCTTAGTGGGATCTGTATGCTCTTCAGAGTGGTCTTGTGGGCATCAGGAGCAGATCTGCAAAGACTCCACACACAGGCTGGGGAGGTCACAGTATTGCTGCCTGGCTGTGCTAGAGCAGCGTGCAAGGTGACTTCAGGTGAACAGCCTTGATAGAAATGCTCAACAATTTACAAGGTGTTGGCTTGCTTTAAAGGGAATGTTGGGGTCTTGTTGCAAAAAGATGCAACAGGTGCCTCCTGAGTGCTTAATTCCCAGCCACTCTAGCACAGAAACTACATTAAGAGAAGTATGCTGCTGCTCTGCTGTGTTTGTCTACCTTGCCCAACTTTGCTTCTTTTCCATCATTCTTCCTTTTTATTATTCCTCTGTAACTGTTGTGAGGAAGGGAAATTCCTCCCCCATCGGTGTCTGTGATGGACTTAGAGATGTTAGAACAAGGGACTATCATCCTTTTGAGGGAGTCAGGGAAGTGTCAGCATTCTCCTTCCCATATTAGAAACTAAGCATGAGGGAAGAAACCCAGTGGGAGCTGCCAACCCTTCCAGAGGTAAGAACATGCCAACATGGTATTTCTGCAAGACACAGCAGATCCCACTGAGTGGGAAGGGAAGCATTGTCCTGTACCTCTAATTCCTCTCTGGTATCCTTGGGCCTGCAAACAGTGATGTCTGTTTGGGCCCTTGTGTCCCAAGCTGCTGATCCTGCCCTGAGGGAGGCAAGGCTTGTTGCAAACTGACCCAATCAATTCTCTAGGTGTGGCAAGGCCTAAATGAGCATCCTGAAAGCTTCTCACCAGTTTGTGAGTTTGGTTATTTCATTTGTATGCTGTCTCCAGCCTCCACGTATGTGTGCTGTGGATGGAGTTGCTGGCACTACTTAGGAGTCCCTATTTTGACTTCCCAAACACCTGAGTTAGTTGACATTGGGGAGAATTCTTCTTTACTCACACACACCAGACCATGTTTAGTTGCAATCTCTTGGCTTAACAGCAAAAAAAAAAAGGCCTATCCAGCAGCATTCCTGCTCAGCTGAAATCTTCAGAGATTCGTGTGTTTGGCTCAGCATGGCTTGACATTAATCTGCTGTTGGAATATCTATGGGAAAGAACAGCCAAGTGACTGAAGAGTAGAAGAAATCTTAGTTTGTCTGGCACAGACTGGCCTGCCACCATAAAAGATGAAAACAGGAGAGAGGGGAGGTAGGAGGAGTCCCCTCAGCTGTTTCAATTTTCAATTTGCAGTCTGGGCTGGCTTCCTTTGGTTATCAGGGAAGCTAAGAAAAGTAAAACAGTGTTACTGCTCTGTGAAACAAACTCTTTAAAATAAGTTAGGTCAACCAGTGAACTTGGGGACGGTTGTGAGGGAAGTTAAAGTGTGTAATAACGATAAAGAGATAGCATTAATATAGTTTAAAAGTGTTTCATATTTAAATGTGGCTCCAAGTTGGTTGTACGTAACAGGACAAATATAACTGAGGTGGGGCTGAGCACAAGAGCTGGATTCCAGCCTGCTTCAGAAAGCCAAAATAAACACTCAAACAACTACAACATTTCACATGGACTTTTGTGCTAATTATCTACATTTTCTGAAGCTGGTTTGTAGAAGGGTGGGGGGAAGACACTGACACATCCAGAAGGTTGCTGGAAATACTGTGGGCTTTATCCTGATCAACAGTGTAAATCATGTCTGACTCTTTAGAAGTTCAGGATGAGGGTTGCCTGGCCTTTCTCCCCAGGCTATATTAGGCTAGACTTGAATTTTTATAAACTGAAATGCCAGAATTCACTTGGTGGATGATGAAGTGAGGATCGGGTTGTCAGGCTTCTCTCACTGTGAGTTGCTCTGTGTGGTTCAGAGCAAATCCCTGTGCCTCTGTTTCCCATTTGCTCTTAGGCTTGAGACTGCCAGCTCAGTCTTATTTATTTGTTTATCTGCTTTATCCCTCCTTCTTTGTTACTTAACTTACTTTTCCCCAGCTCTACATACTCTACTCTTGCATCATGAGCTGTGCCTGTATGTCTGTGCTTGGCTTTCTTGTTTGCCTAGGCTGTAAAATCCTACAGGATTTTTGGAGCAGGATTGTTTTGACCACAGCTATTGTTTTATTCTTTGTAATAAACATTATTGCTAATATTTGAGGCAACAATAATCTCAAATTACCTTAAATAGCTTTTTTTTTTTTACCCCAACTACAGTGTAATCCCATACTTTCCCGTAGCTGATGACAACTCTAAAGGTTTAGGATTTGCATCTTTGAAGCTTTTATAATTCTTCATGCACAGGGCTGATTTTGGAGTCTCAAGGTGCTACTGTCATACTATTAATAAAGTGCTTATATAACAAAATTATTTAAAGCTCCTTTCTGTTCGTGGTGTGTTGTCTCCTAAAAAAAACCCCAACAACCCTCTCTGTTTCTGCTGGGTTTTCGTGGCAGTAAAAGCTCACTGATGTGTGTTAAGCTCTGTAGAGGCACTTTAGTTACTGTACATCTGAATGCCTGTCACATTAGGAGTTAAAGATCTCTATTTCAAGGAAAGAGGGATTTTTATGTTTCTAATATAAGTGAGTATGCTTCAGCCTTTTTACCAAATTCAAACTGCATGGAAGGGTATTTTATAATAGACTAAGAAGGCAACATAAAATTAAGTAAAGCTGGGTCTGGTGCCTAAAAATATTTGGCAGAATTCCCTGGAAAGCCACATTTGAACATTTTTAATATATATTACAAAGCAGACAAGAATAATTATCTTCTCTTGAAGTTCCCCAAGTGAGAGAATTGTATTGTAATGCCCTTTGAAAGAAAATAATGTAAGTTGCCAAATGATTATGTTGTGGAATTCCTCCCCACTCCCCGTCTCTTTCACCCATCTGATTGTATGCAAAGAGAGGAAGGACATGGTACAAATGTAGCAGCTGTTCTTACATTCCTTTTAAGAATACAAAACTTAGCACCTTTAAGTAGGTGTACCTGCCAATGTACAGAGGAATCCTTGTAAAAAATAATTGAGGCAAATATTTTTAAATTACTAAAACATAGCATTGCTAGAGATAAGACAACTTCCTTACAGTTCTATGCTGTGAATTCTTTGGGAAATTTAAGTAATATATATATATATATTTTAGCTAGTATTAAAATGAGCAGCAAAGTCTTAGCAGTGGAAACTGAGACACAACAAGATTAATTGAACCTGCAGCAACCACTGGGATTTAGGTACCTCAAAAATTAAACTGTCCCCATAAAGGTAGATAAATGGAAGGATGTATCTTTAGATGAGACAGAACCTTTCTAAAACATGTAGATCCTTCTATAGCCAATGTAAAGATGCTTACTGACAGGCTTTGTTTTCTTTCAAGTCTCCCTGTGCCTGGCAAGAGTTACAAAAAAAGACAGTTGTACCAGCTTCTTGTGGAGTTTATCTTGTCCATCGTATAGACTGATGATGAGCTGAGTAAAGGTAGCCAGAATTAAAAAGATAAAACCAAACACCTAAAATGTGACTCTTGGAAACTGGTTAGAGTCAGATTTCCACAGTTATTTTTGGTCTGTTTGGAGTCTATGGTGAATAAAGAAAATATGAGTCCTGATACTGAATTCCTAGAGGGAAAGAGAGGCATGGGTTCAGAAAATGAATGTGGGGCTAGAGGGGCTGAGGGACAGGCCAAATTCTCTGCTGTTGTAGGCTGCAGCTGCTGTTATTTGGATAAGAAATGTTCCTTCTGATTTAGGCCAGCCAAGAAAGGTCCTGCAGGGTCTTGAGAGAGATGCAGATATGTGATCCTGCAAGTGAAGAAAGAAAACTGGGGATATATGGAGGGGCAGTGAGGGAAGATTTGGCAGTAGGATTTAAAGTTAGGAACAGTGGGAGACAAAGCTGTGATGGGAGCACTGAGGCTGAGCAGTCCTACCCTGGGAAATCTGTCTGACTGCAGGGCTGCATGTTGCTTTCTTAATATTTATTTTTTTTCAAACCAGAGGATGTGAAATTATTCTGCCTCATTTCAAGGGGGAGGAGGGAAAGCTGAAGAATAATAATGTCTATTTGATCTAGTGGAGTCTTTCATATAAAATAAATGTGCATGTGGTTTGTGTTCATCTATTTCAGTGAAGAACTTTCAATTAATTGGGTGTTCAGGAGAGGTAATTTTGGTCTCCTGGGAAAGGTTGGATGAGTGTCCTTGTGCCTGGCCTGTTGCACAGAGATAGAGTACTTGGGAAACGTCTGCAAAACTGACTTTTAGAAATGTTCTAATTTAATCTGGATGGGACCAGCAACACCGTGGTCTGATTTTATGGGTAACAAATTGATCCTTGAAATGCTTCTCTGCCACAGTCAAATGTGGTGCCACGAGTGTGTAGCTCCATCTCCCTCTGGCACTGCTGACAGGATTCCTGGACCAGCATGGAGCTCAGCCTGAGCACCATGCATTTCCACCATGCCAAATCCTTTCCTCCACCTATAAAGCTCTGCTCCCAACTTTCATTAGCCTCAGGAACCTGGATTCTTCAGTCAGCTGAGAGAGCAGCAGCTCAGCTGCCTTGGCGGTGCCACTGCGTCAGCTATTGCGCATTTTTCAAGTCCATTTTTTTAATGTAGCAGATCAGAGCTTGCAAAACAGGATGTCTTGGAACTCAAACTAGATGAAAACAAGCTACAGTGACAGTGAAAAAAACATATCATTTTACTACCAATTAAAAATTAGGACCAGATGAAGCCTCTGAAGCCCTGGGCATTTAATTTACTGGAGTCGGTCACTCCTGTGTGAAACCAGCACTGGGCTGTGTTCTCTGCACACAAGTGATATCTTTGTTTGTTTGTATTTGATATAATTGGTTGAAAATAATGAGATGGATTTGATTTTGGTTTTCTTATTTGCATAAACATTACATACAAGTGATTTACTTTGCAAGCCACTCTGATAGGGTGTCTGTAGTTTACATGGCTCAGAAATTCTGCAGAAGAAAGCTATCGGATGGGGTGCTGCTCTGGATCTGGAGAAGCTGTCTGAATAAACAGGTTAATGCAGCTTGGCAAAGGCTGGGGTTTTGTTGTTGTTGCTCTCCCTCCATTTGCATGCATATGAGTTTTTATCAGTCATAGCCAGAAAGAGAAGTTGCTTTGCAATCTCACCTACGTGTTCTCTTTCTGTGAAGTAAACACACCTTTTCCTGGGGACTCCTCGCCAAAGACTTTCCCTGTATGGGACACACTGACCTTCTCTGTTTGTGGTCAGGTATATGTAAATACCTCTGAGTTTATTTGATTCTCAGACTAGAAGATGGCAGAGACTTCACACAGCCAAATATCAGTGTTTGAACATTCATTTTTGTTTGAAGTGGTTGTCCAGGTATCAAACTGAATTATTTCTTTTTGTACTGTTTGTTTGCAGCTTTGTTTCAGCCTAGAAAATTTACCTCACGGTCTGGATACCAGTAACTGAAGGGAGTCAATCATGGTCACAAATCAGGCAACAAGAGAAACTCCCTCCATGTTTGCATTTATTTGTAGTATTTTATATGGAACTTGTTTGAAGCAAGCTTTTGGTGGTGGTCTTTTAGGGAAGTGAGGGCCACAAGCCATTTTAAATAGATACCTTCAACAGCCTTCATGAGGATTTTATACACTTAAAATAAACAAACAAACAAAAAAACAACCCTCATAGATCTAATGAGTAATAAGAGATGGAAGTACAGGTATCCATACAGGAAGTGTGATTTTCATATCATTGGTAATATGAACTTTAAAAAAAACCCTTCTTTCTCCAAATGAATATTTTTAAAATCTTGCTACATATATTTCAGTAAACATATTGATTCAGGAGTGCTGAAGCTCTTTATTGCATAAAGTACTAAAGTAATTTTGCTTTCTTTAGTGCAACTAACAGCCAAAACCTGCATTTACTTGGATTTATTGACAGAATATATTGAAATGAGAAGTCAAGTGCATCCAACTGAAATGAAACAACTAAAGTTTTTGTTATTAAACACTGTCAGAATGGGTTCTTCCCACCCTGAGAGAGGAAAGCTTTCTGTTCCAGAGAGATATTTCTTCCTAAGATGCTTGATGAGATTTAACAGGAAATGTTCAGTCTTGTCCTGGTGTGCTGCCAGGTTTTTGCCAGCTTGGTTGCAGTGAAGAGCTGTGGTGGGATTTCTTGGCCTTGGGAACTAGATGCTGGTCAGGCTTTTAGCAATGAAGAGCTTGAATTTATATAAGGAAAAGAAATATGTTAGTAGAGCAAAATAATGAATATTTTTGATATTTAGATGAGCCCATGAGAGAGACCCTTTCCACCACGGAAGAAGCACAAGATGAATGTTTTCTCAGTCTCAGTGCAGTTACTGAGAGCCGTGTGAGCCCTGCCCATGGACATGCTCTACACTTGGTGAAAAGGTGTCGGTGCCTGCACTGGGCTAAACAGAACCTGACCAGCAATAATTGGGCTGGGAACCAGTTCAGAGCCTCTGTGGAGCTCTCCAGATGTGCAGGCAGGTAGATGTTCATGTGCCATGGCACCCAGGAAGGCTGGAGCTGTGCTCCAGAGCAAAAGGAGAAGGAAGAGGGTGATGCCCACCTGTGGTGTCCAGGCTGGAGAGGTGCAGTGAGAACTCTTCAATCTTCCTGATATAATTTGTTCCCAGCTGTTCCTGCTCATGCAGAGTGCGAGCAAATGGCACTCACAGGACAAAATTAAGCCCACTCAGAGTGTTTGTGTGTGCATAACACTATTAAATGAAAAAGCTTGAGAACTGTTTTATTTTTGACTTTGTTCTGGGTAAGTTTAATGTGGTCCTCTGTAAAGAAAACAAGAGGCTGGAACCCAGATTTCCAGGAGACTCTGGTCTATTAGATAATTTGAAAATCTTTAATGATCACACACATAGATCTGAGAGAGCTGAGGCATGCAGCTGTAGTTTCTGAGTACTGGCTGTATTTGCCATCTGTCTCTAAGCAAGCAGATTTTGGCTGGAAGCTCTGCTTCATACAACTGACTGTTACTCATTTTGCTCCTTGTCACCTCTAGACTGGGCTTTCCACAAAGATTAATGGGACATGAGAGAAAACTCTTTCCCCATCCTGAGAAGGCAATATAATGCCATGCCAGTTGTGTTAACTCAGATCAAGTTTGTGGTGTTTCTCTCCTGGGCTGGGACTTCCATTCAGCCTGAAAATGCAGAGGTAACTCTTCAGTAGAGTTAGAATTGCTCCTGTGTCTGTTTTTACCCCAAATCTTGACAAACTTTTCACTGGTAAACAGGTATGAAGAGGACCTCGATGTTCTGGCAGCTAACATGGCACTCCTATAACCCCATTAAACCCCAGGAAAAAGAATTGATCTATCATTGTGAATGTCTCCTCAGTCTGCTACTTCCCAGTGGGTTAAATGAATGTGTATTGATTTGGGCAGTGGACGAAATGTTTGGTTTTCATTACAGCCTGGGAAAGCTTGGACTGAAAGGAGTGCTGTGGTGTCCTACTACATATATGTACTGTATCTAAGGATTTTTTGACATGGAGATTTTTCTCTCTGTGTTTACAAAATTCAGTGAAATCCTGGATGACTGGGCAGCAATATACCCTCCCTTCTTCTTGGCTGAAGTGTGAGCATAGAGTTTGATGCTGAGATTTCTAAATTTTTCTTTTCTTGAATTGTACTCTGCCTTCTTCATTACTGTGGCATCTATAGAAAGTCAGATTTTCTCCTTATCTTGCTTTTTGTGGGACTAACTATTGTTCAAGAGGCTGATATTGCCAAACTGCTGCTGGGGAAATTTTGAGGCCATTATTAATTAATTAACTGATAATTTATTTATTTTTTTTTTCAGAATTTGGATCAATTACACAGGGGAAAGATGTGTGTGGGGATCTTGTGCTTATTGACACCTTTTGAACCAGCTGACAGTTTTATAAGGAGTGATAATTAATCTCTGTTTCTCCTATGAGTGTAGGTGATAATCTTTCCTCCTGTAAGAGGTTCATTTTCTTAGGCTGCGTTGCCAGTAAGTTGGAACAAAAAACTTGAAATGTTAGTAAAGCTGAAATTCAAGCAGCCTGACTTTTGATCTAGATAAAATGAAACATTTGTATTTCAGTGTTCATCTTCTGACTTCAAACTCTTCATTACTTCAGTGGTTCTTTAATTTTTGAAGAAAAAAATTCAAAACTAATTGAAATTTGTGTTTCTGGAGGAAACATCCATTTAGAACCTGTTTTTCAGAGGAAGAACTAGTCTGTTTTATGAACAGAACTCTGCTGTTGCCCAATGACCACCTCTTGGTGAAAACTATTTTCAAAGTTTTTGAAACAAGACATAAGCGCTGTGACTTGGATTTTGTATTTTCAGTTTACGCATATTGCCATTCTTCTCTGACCATAGGAATTGTTCTGTAGTTTGCTTTTCACTTTTATCTCTTTGCTTACAGTGATTATTTCTTATTAAAGTGCTTACATCAACAGGGCAATTAATTCTCAGTAATTTCCAAGCTGTGTTGACTTTGTTGGTGGTTAATCTGGTGCAGCATCAATGGATCAAAGCAGCCTGTGCTGAGCCCCTGTAGCTGTGTGTGCTGCTGGGGAGATGTGCTCTGGATTGAATATATCCCAATGCCTGTGGTCCAAAACCTTGGGGAGAAGCTGCCATGCTAAACCATGCTGAAGAAAGCCTGGATGTGATCCACAGAATCAACTAGGTTGGAAAAGACCTTGGAGATCATCAAGTCCAACCTGTGACCTAACACCACCTTATCATCCGTGGGGCCGGTTGGTGGATTTGCTTCAAAATTCCACTGTTGCTCTGAACACAAATTCTGGGATGGATGCACTGTTTGGTTCTCACAAATGCAGCTTGTGGTGTGGAGACCAAAGCCTAGCAGTGGATATCATGTTCTGTATTCTCTAGAAGCCAGGCTATGCTAATCTTGGCTTTACTGGTCTGTGTGTTCTAAAAGGATATCCTTCCCTTCTTGTCAGGGACAGGGTCCTCTGTCAAACAGCTGGGCTGTCAGTGGCACTATAGACGTTACCTAAAGATTGGTCTCTGAATTGGGATCCTGGGCCATGTTTCCAGTTAGCTGTGAGACAATCAAGCCAGCTCTTTTCCTGCTGTTTTTAAAACCCTGTAATAGTGATTCCTAAGTGCTGGGGTTTCCTTGTACAGACACACCAGGTGTCTCCCCTGTAAACCTGCCCAGCCAACACTCCAGTCTGTTTGTACCAGCAGTGAATGGTTCCACAGCACAGCCTGTGGTGTTCTCTCTCCAGCTGTGTGTGGCTGGGGACATCCAATTCCTGGGGTCTTTCCTGTCAGTCAAGGACAAATGTCTTTCTTGTTTGGAGGGGATTTAGGAAAATACTTGCCATATTGGCAAGTATTTCAGTGACTCTTCTCCCTCCTGTTCTGCCTGTCCTTGTGGTTGACTCTTTAACGTATGTTTTGGGATTAAATCGACCCTCTAGCTACAAAAGCTCTTATGGGCATAAAAAGCTTCCAGACTTGTATTATAAACTTTTTATCTGAATGGTAACAGGCTTCAAACTCTAGTGTAGTGACTGTCCACAGCTCAGTGTAATATGAAGACAGATGTGGTCACAGTCCTTGTCTCAAGGCATTTATAGTTTAAAACCAGTGAAGGAGAAAGGTTTGGGTGACTTGCACAAAAGTAGTGCAAGGAGTCATCTGCCCAGTTGCACTAAAATCTTTCATTCTCTGTCTCTGAGCTGCACTGTCTTCATGTTGGCCTATCCTAAAATCATCAGAACCAGCCTTTTAAAGTGCTTATTTAGGCTCTCTCCTTTTCTCCTGTGTCTTCAGCAGTCGGTATTGATCAGGAAATTCTCGCTGACCTTTCTTCTCTGCAATTTTCCAGTGTGGCCTTTACTGAGGACTCTGTTGGCAGCTCTGTCTCTTTGAGCCTAAGGAGCAGGATGTGAGCACTCATTTATAAACTGGTCCTTTCTCTGCTAGATGGATTCAAGAGCTGCAACACCCTCCTGCACCTGTGAAGACGTGGGCTCCTCTGGGTGACCACCATCCACAGCAGCACTGACCCATAGAAACTCTGCTGCAGCTCCAAGAGAGGAGACTTTGTGTGCAGAGAGGAGGGGAACAGGGTGGAGTGAGAAATGTGGATTCATGCACTCACTCTGCAACAGCCTTCCTGGGTGGCCTTGAACATATCACTTACATCCTTCCTGCCCCTCCTTTGCTTCCTTGTGCTTCAGTCTCTCACCTGTAAAATTAGGATGGTAAAACTTCCTGCTGCCCTTCCTCTGGCATAGCCATTCAGGGGGTCAGCTCTCCACAGCTGATGTTCCCTGTGCAGTGCTACAGCACTGAAATCAATAAGGTTGTTCTTGGTCACGAGCTAAAGGGGTAAAGATATGCATGTAATGTCAATGTTCAGAAGCCAGAATTTACTGTAGGTTTCTAGGGTGGGATTTTCCAGCTTCCTGAAGCCAAGTCTAGGTATTGGGGAAACAACAGACTGATCACTTAGACAGCCTAGGAAATTCAAATTTTAAATCCATATTCAGGTCCCTGAATCAGTGGCTTGACTTCAGAAGTGCTCACCACCCAGCAGTCTGCTGTGAATATGGCAGATGTGAATTTGGGGGGCTTAATATTTTGGCAGATGTCACAGATTTAGATGGATTTGGAGCCTTGCTGTAGATGCACGAGGTTGCAGGGTGGTGGCGGCTCTGTGTGCATGTGTGTTTTCTTTTTCCCTTTAAACCACTGCTTCACTTCAAAAACCCAATTCATTCCCAAGGGCAGAGCACATGCACTGAGTGCCTTGGTTCATCAGTAGATTCCAGACTGCCAAAATGCATTTGGTGGTCTTGGGTGTTTTCCAATGAAAGAGTCAAGAGACCTGCCAGTGTGCACATGTATTTTCACACATAGATATTTTGGCATTTTAGCTGACTGTCTGTGCTCACTCGGTAGAAATGTGGCTCGAGTTGTTGCAGGAGTGAGGGGGTGGTCCCAGCAGGTCAGAGTTCAATCTAGTGGTAGGGCAGGGTGGGGAAGCTTGGATTGCAGCTGCCTACACAAAATTTGACCTCAGATTAACCAGACAGCTTCAGTTTCCATTGCCGCTGTCCCAAACCCTTTATGAGCAAAAATAACCAAAGTACAAGAAAAGAAAATAGATTTTTGGAGCCCATACAAAATGAAGAAAAACTTATTTATTGTTCTTTATCATTTATAAATTGTCTCTCTTTTTGACTAATCCCTGCTGAAAGCAAATCTTAGATATTTTGGGGCCAGCACCAGAAGGATGCACACGTTTGTTGGTGCTGAACAGGTTAGGCAGGATCCTGTGCTGATGTTAATAAACAGGGCCCTGTTGAAGTTGTGCCAGTTTGTACCAGTTAAGGATATAATTCCTGAATGTAATAATTTACTGCATTATTCCCCTTAAAGTTTAAACTCCTCTTCTTTATCTTCTGACTCTGAAAGCAGAGCTGTTTTTTATTAGCTAATGGGTTCATAGGAATGGGGTGTTTTTATTAAATATTAAAAATCTGACATTTACCTTGACTGAAAGGCTTGTCTTCATTTAGTCCTGGTTGAAGCTGACAGTGAAGAATGTAAGCTGCTCTTGCCAAGTCCTGATATAGTCCAGCAGCAGAGTTTTGTGAGTGGTGATGAGTCTCCCTTCTCAGAACTGATCTTACTTCCATAATCAAGGGCAGACTTTCAGAAAGGCTCAAATTAGTTTGTTTTTTTCAGAAACTTCTGAGTACTGAGCGTTCATTTTCCTTTGAAAAACTTATGTTCTATTTTATGCCAAAAGCTTCTGAGTGGCAGGCAGTCAAAAGCCAGTCTTTGAGTGTCATTTGAAACATGTTCCCACATGACAAATTCTATACATTTTCAGGCAATCTGATTTTTTTTTTAAACAGCAGTCCTGTTAAGTGAAGAGTGGCAGTGGTGTGAATAGCCTTAAGAATATCAGAATTGTCTTAAAACTTCTTTCATGTCTTGCAGTGAACTTATCTGAACTCTTGGAATATTTCAAAGAAGATCTGAGAAGAAAGCAGTTGTTTCATGCCTTCATATATCTGCTCTATTTGGTTAAAACTAGTACAATAACATTTTGCTGAAGAACTTTCATTTCTCGCCTTATCAGAAGGAAGATGCATCATGTAACTTGTTAGACCAATCCAAGTGCTTCTATATTTAAGCCCAGAAGGCTTAAAATTTTTGCATAAGAATTTATGAAGCTTTCAAAGCTCCTTTCATAAAATTGGACATTGATCTCATAGACTGCATGTTTTAGCCCTGCTGATGTTGCCCATAAGAAATTCAAATAATATTTTGGAAAGATATGAAATTGTCCTTGTCCCACAGTGTATCAGACCTGACCTCTCATCATGGCCTGATATATTTAAGAATACTCCAGGAGGTGCTCAAACTTCTGCACCTTCTGAAAAATATGACACAAATTTGAACTGGGAGGGGCTGTGCGTAAAAATTTCATTATTTGACATAAAATGTAGTGAAACAAATCCTTCCTTAGGCTTTCATAAATAACTGTTCAAGTGGTGTCATGGACTGAAGCATCCTCACCTTTATGCAAACAGGCTTTTTCATTACAGAATATATTTGTAGACAGTAGATGCAATGGGTTATAAGAAATGTCTGATAAAAGTTGTCAGTAGATAGAACATGAAATATCATGAAATATCACTCTGATCTATATCTTTAGAGACAATCTAAACATGAAATTCTACTTTCTCTAAATTGGTGACAATACTTGTGTTGACTTCAGTACACAAAGTTATTTAAAAAAATTAGATTTTTTCTCCTATTTTCAAACCAATCCCTCCTGGTTAATATTTAGTATGGTGAGAGTGAGGGAAAGAAATATTCTATTAGAAAACTTAAAGGTAAAACTCTGAATTTGGTTTCTAGGAACACCTTTTCTCATTGCTGCAGCTGCAGGCTTTTCCAAAATTCAAAGTTACCTTCAGAAGTCATCAAGGAGAATAAGAGAGGAATAATACTGGTGAAAAGTATTGGAGGTGAAAGCTTCCTATTCCCACAAATGGAGGATTAAGTTAAGTTTGAGGTACTATTCCCTTTTCCTGGGGAGGTTTGGGTAAGATTTCAGTGATTTATATGGACAAATATGGTTGGACAGGATATGGTTTCATCCTTCACTCCTTCCTTCCGCACTGCCCAGGAACAATCAAGGCAAGAATATTCTTAAAAATGTGGATTTGTAGGTCTTGTGGTGCTTGGTCCCACAGTCATCCAAAATAGGATGAGTCACCCGTGCTGCATTGTTAGAGAGATGGATTTTGGAGTTGGGTTTGAATGGATTTCCCTGACTTACTAAACTGGTGAAAAAAGGTCTACAAAATGGTTTTCAAAGCCAGTTTGCACCCAGTCGTGACTCACTTGAAGAACCACACTAAAGCTCCTTTATATTAATTTCAATCAAGTACTTTTCAATTCTTTTTCAGTATTTTCTATTTTTTTTTTTTTTGTTGCTTATATTTGCACTGAATGGTATAACTACAAGTTGGAGTTAATCCTCCTATGTCTTAATTATTTGTAGGTGGAAGAATCGATTTCTGCTCCCCTCTGCTTCCTCATCTCTTAATCTGTCTCCACCTGTGACTATGTGTAACCATCATTTTGGGGGATGAAAGGGCACAGGTGATGTCCATTTACTTTCCTGCAGATGGCAGGTAATTTATGAGAGCTCTGCTGCCTGGTATATTCCCACTTTCTAGACAGCCATGTCAGCGTGCAAAGGTGCCTTCCAGGCTGCAGATGTTGAGCAATGAAGGGAAATAAACAGTGAGTGTTGGCTGACATGTAGAAAAAGTATAAGTTTTTTAGAATACTAAAGATGTTTCTTAACATGGAAAATCACCGTATTTTTGAAAAATGATGAAATACAATTTCTTTTGTATTGACTCAGACAAAGCTAGAAAAGATCTGGGTGGAAAATCCATTATCTGAATAAACTAGTCGTCCCTACATCTCAGTGTGATGGCACAACCTTACATGGTATCTTAAAACAAAGCAACGAATTTTGGTGCTTTTGTAGGTGTAGAAGAAAGGATTACAGGTGCCCTCACCTCTGATAAGACACAGCTGCAACTAATTACAAAGAAGAGGAGCAGCCTTGCCCTTAATGGGTTGCAGCTGTGACTAATAAAGGTAAGTGTGATAAAAGGGTTAGTTAGTCAGGGGGAGTATTTTGAAGGTGACCTGGAGGAAGGTGGCTTTGGGGAGCCCTGAGGAAGAAGGAATCATCTAGAAAAACACAAAGCAGAATGAGACGAGGGAGTTGCTGCTGTAAAAGATCTGCTGTGAGGTTAGTCTGGGTCTGATGGGGTTAGAGCCTATTGGAATCTGTAGCTGTGGTCTAGCTGGGTAAAAGCCTGTGTTCAGAGTCTGCAAACTAGTCCCTGCAGTCAGAGGCTGTAAGAGAAACCTCTGGTAGGAGCTTGCTGTAGCCAGAGTCAATGAATGGTTGGGGTCAGGAAAACTGAATTGTAACAAGGAATAGACTAGGACCCTTTTCATACTGTGATAAACAAGAAGTTTGTATTTTGGTTCATTTCTATCCTCTAATGAGAGGGCTGCTGCAGCAGCTTTCTCCTTTGCTCTTTTAACTGACATCTTCCTTCCCATGACTTTTTCCATTATCTTCAGTGTGACAAGTTTAGAATGAATTTACTCCCTTCAACATGAGTGAAATGATTAAATCTGCTCTAATTAATTTTTTCAGTATGTTAGAAGAAAGGCCTTTCTTCTCCCTCACCCTTCCCTTCCTTTCCTATATGTTTTTCTGGCAGTTTCTGTAATGGGCCAGGCTCAGCAAAGCATCCTAAAACACACCTGGAGCCAGGTGTCTGGAGTTACCTTGGATGTAACCTTCCTATCTCAGCACTTTCCTACATCCCTCACTGGAAGTGTGCCCTGAGACTCCCTACTGCATCCTGGTGTGTGGTACTTTTTTTCCTTTTGTGGGACACAAATGAGGTCTGAACATGCAATTCTCTGGGTGAGGGCCCAGGGCTATAAACCACCCCAGTTAATTCAGTTGTGTGGGATTGCGGAAGTGGCCACATGTGAAATATCCATAGGATTGTCTGGGCAGAACCATGCCTGACCTTTTGCCCTGGAAAGTGGAAGCACAAGGCAAGTGTCTGACAGGCTTCTGCAAGATTTAAATGGCTTTAAAATCTTAATTTACTCCCTGTAGGTATGTGTACAGGAAGTAAAGATTCTGAGACAGTTATCTGACAACCTATAAAATTCCTCCTGTTCAATTATTCTGCTTCAGATAGATTGATTCATTTTTTTGCCTTCTGCTGCAAAATGCAGCTAAACTTTTGAAACTGAAGTTTTGGTGGAACTGTGATTTCAGACAGACATTCATCCTCTGGAAAGGCAAAATCAGTCTTATTAATAAGCTTTCACTATTATTTTTCTGTCTTTGTTTGATGTGCTTGAATATTGAATTATGCTAAATTATGTACATGTTAAGTGACAAAATATGTAATGCTCAAATGTGGGAATTAATAGTGGAACTACCTTAATTTTTTTAATTTTTTCTTTCCCATAAACTCCATTAAATCTCTCTGTTATGCAGATAGCTTTGTCAAATGGTTCATAAGAAAGCAGGATGGGAAGAAGGGGAAAACCCCCCAAGCGCCAAACCAAACAGAGCCTTGGACAGATGGTGAGGGCTGAACCTTCATGAATTTGTTACTGCCCTAATTGAAATCATATTGGTGCATTGTTCTCAGGCGATGCCAGGGATGCTCCCCGGGACGGGGCTGCCAGGGGTGGGGAGAAGAGTCCCACTGCAGAAATGCGGAGTTGTGAAAATGCTCCAGAAGGTTAGGAGGGATTCCAGCACCTCCTGGGCTGTTGCTGTTGACCCGGGGTCAGGCATGGGCAGACATCTCACAGCTGCATCCCTTTGCCTTCCTTTTCCCAGTGGAAATTACTGCAAGGAATGGATTGCCCCAGCCAGTGTAGCTGGAGCCTGGGAAAACATGTGCTGCTTTGGAGTAGTTAGTTTAAAAGATAGTAAATTAGAGGCAGGTCTTGTAGTCACAAAACCCACAAAATGAAATAAATCAGGGCTAAGTTTGTGCAGCGTTTCAGTTTATTGCTGGTTGATGAATTATGAGAAGATGTTAATGGTGGGTGGGATAAAACCAGCTTTGATTCCTAGGGCAAACTGTGGAGGTGATGCTCTAGGATGTTCTTCTGATTGCACATCTGGGAATGATATGGAAGTGTGGTTTAATCCTACATGTTGGCAGGATTCCCAGCAGCAGAAAAGGAGCAAGTGCATGCATCTATGCCTGTCTGTTGCTTGGCTGTTGGAGGAACAGTTTTACACACAAAATACGGGATATTTTCAATCTTAGCTAATTCTGTTTGTCTTCAATACCTGTGGATTTTGGCCTTAACCTAGAGTGTCCTCTCAAGAATGTCTCTATTGAATAGATTATTTCATCATGATTCTGGTGAACATTTGAAGCCAGAGATGTGATTCAGATCATTGTCACAGGCATGTGCAATCCAGAGAGCTCAGTGGCTTGAGTTTACTTCCTTTTCCTCCAGCATGTCAGGAAAAGTTATTCTGTAAGTCCATAAAGTTTAGACTTTGCACTTTAATTTTTTTAGCTGACTTTCTTTTGGTCATTAATCATCAGGAATGGGGCTATCTTACATTCCTGAAAAAAAAAGTGAGCCTAGGTTTAAAAACCATTAGAGGTTCTGGTGTCTCTGACTTCAAAACTCACTACATTGCTCAGTCCTCTGGAGTGTAAGTCCAAAGAAAGTGCAGAGAAAACAAATTGCCCTTTTATCTCGGGGATGAAGAATGCTCTCACTGACGCTTTCTATTTTCCATACAGAACTGATGGGGGAATCATCCTGTCCTCTTGTGTTTTCAGAATTGGTAGAAACCAAGAGCACACATTACTTGGGTATAAACATATCAGATGTACTTTAATCCTAAAACAGATGGCTTTTATTATAGCATATATATTTATATGTGGATGTTTTTATATCAATAATTTAGTAATTGTTGAGTCTTTGATGGATTGCATTGTAACAAGCATTAGAGTACTAACAGTGCAAGTTCATACTAGAAAAGTTTTCAAAATTAAGAGATATCAGAGTACTTTTCCTTTTTAAAGAATCTCAGGAAAGAATTTCTAACACCTGGAAAAATCGCTGACAGTTTCTGGGTTCTGATTTCAAACTTTGTTCCCTTCCTGTTTTTTTTTCCCTTTTTCGTTTTCATTTTTTATCCTTGTCACCCTTTACCCTTTTCTCCTTAGTTCCAACATGGAGGCAGAAAGAAAGAATAAAAGGGCCTTTCAAAGTTTGAAAGTTTAACTTCCCACTTCCATGGGGAAAAAAAGCTTTCCAAAGTTGGATGCAAAGTTTTTCCATGCTCTTGGTGGTATGAACAGCTGTATGTATGTACATATTCATAAAGCTCTGATGGCAGTGTGGAAATTCTCTCCACAGTAGAACAATATAGTTATTTCAATTTGCTTTCCTTAAAAAACCCCCAAGCTCAGCCCTGCCAAAATCCAGAATAAACCCCAAAAAATCAGGAATGCCAGTGATGAAACAGGCATCTAATTTCCAAGTTTAATTAAAAAGGGGATGGATAGACTTATTATTCATTGTCTTTCAAATTCACTCATCTTCTGTGCATGTGAATATGCAAGTTGAGAATAAAACCGTATCTGTCTTATAGAAGAAAGTTGAGATTATCCATTAGTGGAACTGCTTCTTTCAGGTATATTTTGAACAACAGATAATATATCTACCTTATTCAGCAGGTTAACTTTCACTCTCTGTCCTTGGTGGCTTTTTTGACTCTGATTTATTATAGTCTATGTAGATGTGTAATCTATCCAGCCAATCTGTAATGTCATGGTGCATTACTCTTGAGACAGAACTATGACATTTTTTCTTATATGTGTGCCAGAAGATGCCAAAAAGTTTATTTATTTTTAGACTGTGCTTTTGTTAAAAAATGACAAGAAAACACTCTGGTGTGGGAAGCTCACAACTTCGAAGAGGGACACAGTTTAACTCACTTATTCCCCTACTACAACATTACAGTTTGCTTTATGCCCTTCATTCTTTTTGTCTATGAGTTATTGGTGACTTTTGAGGTTGTAGCTAATTCCATGTAGTCCCTATGAAGTCTTTGAGTGTTCCACATCATCCCACAAATGAAGTTTTTTTTAAAAGGCCTTTCCTGCTGGCAAGTTCCTGCTCCTCTCAGGAGTCTGGCAGCTTTTCTTTGTGCTTTTTGCTTGCTGTCTAACAATTTTAGCTGGACCCATCCTGCTCTCTGGAATTTTCAAGCTGACCTTTATTCAGTTATTCTCAGGAGGGATACCATATTTCCTCTGCCCTGTAGGACCCCACAACCCATGAAGGAGCCGGTTTTGTCTCCCCTGTTTCTTATTTAACAGCAAACGTGATGCATAGCACCAATCCAACAAACTGGAGACAAATTGAGTGTTTTTTTCCATCTGCTACAGCATCTGAAAACCTTTCAGGCACAGATGAGGTTTTGCATTTGGATGGTGATTGGGCAAGGGGGCGGTGAATTGGCCTGATGCATATGAAAGCGTGAATGGGTGCAAGGATGCGAGGATAAGGGGCTGGGGCAGTCACAGACCTCAAGTGTTACTTTGTCCAGGAAGCATTGCAAGAGAGCTCCTGTGCTGGGAAAGCTGCTGGGTTTGCCTGCTATGGGAGCTGAGATGATAGCTAAGGAAAGGTGGCTGGTGATAGAAAACATGGCCCACTCAGCAAGAGGTTTTAAAGTGGGAGGTAAAGGAGTGTTTGTGAAACCGGCTTTAGGCTCTAACTAGAAGTGAGGGAACTGACTGCTATCCTGAATTTCCTGACAGCTCATTGAAAGCCTGAGATACAAGGGGTAGATTACTGGGCTGACACAGGCACTTATTTTGAAGTTATTATGAAAAATATGAAGCTAAGCTTACTATGCTGGTTGTCCAAGTCAGTGGCATGGGAGGAGCACTGGGATTTACTGTGCAGTAAATGCAGAGGTGCTCCTGGAGTGGCACATTCCACAGCAGATGGCTGGTGTCACAGAGCACACTCTGTGCTGCTCCTCCTTTGGCACTTGGCTGAAGCCTTGTGCTCTGCTCTCCCTGTCGTGTGGAAAAGTGTGCTCCAGGTTGCGAAGGTGAGACAGTTCACGTGGCCCTTGGAGTCTCAGACTGGAAAATGTCAATTCAGGAGTTCCCATGTGGGAGCCATTTATTTGCAGGGGCTGTCACTTGGCTTATTAGCTCTTGGATTGTCAGTGTTTTTCTCTAGCAATTCATACACACAAATATAGGAAAAATAATGAACTCCAGCTCTATATTACCAGCGATGCTTGGTCTGAGAAACTACTGTCCTTAAGAATTATGGATTGCAGTGACTCCAGTCTTGGCAGGAACTGCTTAATGCACAAGAGAACACCTTAGCATTGGCTATCAGGATTTTTAAATTTAAATTCCAGTTTTTCTGCATGTATCTTTTTATGACTACAGTAGGCCAATAGATGTTTTTTCCTCCATTTTGTCTGTCCTCTCCACCTGGAGTAGACCTTGTCCTGTTCTGTTTATCTTTTTTGAATGCTAATCCATATTGAGGATTGTGATAAATGTGACATTGGGTAAAAATTCGTGATAAAAGAATATAGCAAAATATGTTAGATTGGTGTTAATATAAAATATGAAAAAGGTATGGTCCGTAGAAACTATTCCCTTGCCAGGTTTCCACCGTCCTCAGTCCTGAGACAAAGAGAACAGGACAAGGACCATTACGAGAAACAAAGACACTAGCCAACCCAGATAAGAATCGGCATCGCACTCAGACAGTGAAATTCTTCTCCGAACGAAAAAGAGAATTCTCTGCCGAGGAATACACATTGAAATAAACATGGACCTGCGAGCTCCATCCGCACGTGAAAGGATCTTCCCGGAATACGGTCCACAGAATCCGACAAATCTGGGAAGCCCATCCGAAAATTATTTGGGCTATTTGGACTATCCTGGGCACCTGTTCCACCTCGGGACATGAAAACCCCTATAAAACCCCGAGCTAGGATCTGTTCCGTGTGGATTTGGGAAAACCGTGCCTTAGAGTGCGGTCTTCTCTTCCACCCAGCGCTGCGCTGTGAATCCTATTTGTGTTTTTCTCTTTTTATTGGTGATTGGGATTGTTTTATTGATAAAGTGTTTCTTTGTTAATCCGATTTTTGCCGTTGCGTTTATAACAAGGATCCAGGACGTTTTCTTCTCACAAGAAATGAAATTGGTGTGGGGGATGCAGGTGTGTGTTATCAGTGTTGCTTGCTCATATTCTGCAAAACACCTCAGTCATCTCTCAGGGCCTTTGTAGCGTGTCCCTGTGTATGTTCTCTGCTGAGCAAGAACTCTCCAAATACTGTAAACAGAGAGAAACCTTGCTTGCTGCTGGCAAGACCCTTCCCATTGGAAATGTCTTAAAAATAATATCAGTGCAGATTTCCTAAAGACTAAACATGAGTCACTGCTGGAGCTGGTGAGACTGTTTCTAACAGCTCCATCCAGTGGTTTTGGCTGTAATATGAATGTGGGGTTTGCCTCATCGGGGTTCAGGATCTTTGGGGCTGGAAGATGCTGCTTTAAGGCAGATGATTTGACAGTTACCACCTTGCAGAAGGAAGTGAAATTGATTTAAAATGAGATATGGTGTTTACACATTGCAGTTACCTGTGAGGAGTTTTTATTCTCCTTGCAATCAAATGGCTTGCACCTCTTGGTGTGCAAGGGGAGACAATCCCTCTTCAGTGGCTGGAACATAAATTATGCTTGTTAGGAAGATGAATGGAGTCCCTGTGTACAAGGGATTTCTATTTTTAAAGAGAAAAATATCTCAAGTGAACTCACTTATGCAGGAAAGACCTGCTCTACAGTTCAGGAGAGAACATTGGAATTGTTCAACAAGTTTTTGATGTCTCATTTTTGTTGAAAAAATGCCAATTGCTTAATGCACAAAGCCTTTGATTTTGAAAGCTATCTTTAATTTCAAAATTTAGTTGTTTCCCTTCACTTTTGAATGAAATATTTTAATCAGGTTTTATTTTAAGTCTTGTCTCTTCTGTGGGAGTGATACAAGTAGATATTCTGGCTGGAAAAAAAATTGAGATTTTAATTTTTCTGTCTTGGTCAGGATGGGAAAAAGCCTTCAAAATCTCAAAAATTCTCATGGGTCAGGGAAAAAAAAGGTTTCCCACAGAGCTCTAGTCAATGGGAGTGTTACCATAAACTTCCCTCTGCCTTGGATCAGGCCCTGAGAGCGTATCGGAGATTTTGTCAGCCTCATTGATTGCACAAACCAGCCTTGTTATGAGGAAATATTCCTGGGCCAGACAGGATTCTGACATTTGTCTGTAGCCTTCACATTGAGGAGAGATTGTCTCCAGAGGGCCATTCTTAATGATTTAAATCTGAGGTAGATAGTTTTTTCTGGCAGTGTGTGTGTAATCTAATCCATATATTGTTGAAAATAATTGGTGTGAGCATAGAGTTGCTCTGTGGCTGTGGTCAGTCAGTATTGACTGCATTGAAACTTGCTGAGTAGGTGGTAGAAAATTATAAGAGGACTTGGAAAACAGAAGGAAAAAAGTAGTCAAGAAGATACTCAAAGTAGGGAAATGTGGAAGCAGAAATGCTTTCCACTGGGATCCCTTTGGAAGCAAACGGTCTGAGCTTTAAGAAATTTCCTCTTGATAATCACAAGTTGGATAACATCACCCAGGCCGTATGATCATGTGGATGTAAAAATCTCTGTTTGTTTCCTTCCCAAAGAGCTGGATGGTGACTTAAGGCTCATCCTCTGAGCAAGGGATGGTGTGTAAACTGCACCACCCAAGAAGCAGCCCCGGGAGGCAGCGTGACTCACAGCCACACTGCTGAGGCACAAATCCCTCCCTGCTTTCCCTCCACTCTTCAGGCTGTAAAACAGAGATTCTGCTCTTTGGTTTGGGTTTGGGGTTTTTTTTGTCTCTCCTAAAGATAAAGTGACTGCAGGAGCACAGCTATCACAACTAGTAGTTAGTATTGGAGGAAGAATGCTTGGAGCAGGGACATCTTCCACTAGACCAGGCTGCTCCAATCTCCATCCAGTTGGGCTGTAAACACTTTCAGGGATGGGGCGGACGCAGCTGCTCTGAAGAACCCTTCCCAGTGTCTCACCACTCTGAGTAAAACATTTCTTCCTGATATCTAATCTAAACCCAACCTTTGTCAATTTAAAGCAATCATCCCTTGTCCTTGTAAATAGTCCCTCTCCATCTTTCTTGTAGGTTCCTTTCAAGTACTGGAAAGTTACAATTACTTCACCCCAAAGCCTTCTCTTTTCCAGGCTGAACAATTCCAATTCTCTCAGCCTTTCCTCATCTTCTGGAAGCAGGGATGTGTGGACAAATCCAGTTTGTATCACACCCCAGCATCAATGTAACTTATGGAAGTGAGTTATTTCTCAGGCCCAGCTAAGTAAAGCACTTCAACACCCTCTTTAATGCTTTTAAATGTTGATTGGATTTAAATATGTGCTTAAAAATAGGTGCTCTAATGCTTCACCAGAGAAAAATGTTGCTATGAGATTATGTTCTCTTGCAAATGTGTCTGCTCCAAGTTACAGTTCTGCACATTGCTTCCACCTCCTCTGCATTCCTGCCCTGTCCTGTGGTAAAAGGGCTTTTTCCTAACTTCAGTTTTGGACACCTCAGTTACTTGCTAATTAGAAAAATATTTTAGGCATTGTTTATTAGGACTTGGCACTATCTGTTAGTGTTGTTTCTGTACAGTAATATGTTTAGATTAAAAATGTAGAAAGTCTGGAGTGTATGTGATTCTTGGTAGTACCCTACAGAGCAAGACATCAATGGACGGGTTTCCCCCTGAGGTGCAAGGTCCTGTTTGAGACACATCTTACTTGTTGAACTGATTAGAAAGGTATTTTAATAGGAAAAAAGCCAAATTTAAGCCAACAGGTTGAATTTTATTTCAGCCCCAAAAGTTAATTTTGCAAAAGAAACCAAGCTTCCCATTTCCCATCCCTTGGCACTCATGCTTCCTCCTTTTCTTTCCATGATTGCATTAACTGTCACCTGAAAGAGACATTGATTCCATAGGTTAATTTCTTCAACATGAGTAGTTTTAGGCATATTGCTCCTAATCATTCATCATACTGTTAATTTAGCATAAACCTGTGCAAAACACAGTTTTAGGAGGTTCTATTGAAACTGCGGTTAGAAATATTTCACTCAAATTATTAGATCAATGCTGAAGAAAACCTCTTATCTTTGTTAAACTTAATAATTTTTTATTGATTCTGACTTTTAATGCACATCAGCAACCTGAAAAAACTTTATCATGCAGCTTGTCTGGTGGGTTTGTTTTGGGTTTCTTTTAAATCTTTTTTTTTAACCTTCCACCTATTGAATTGGTCGTTGAGCATGTGAATGATGGAACATTTGGGTAAAGAAGTGACAGGATCTGAGAGAAGACAGTTGGGAGTACGCAACCATTGCTGTCACTTGTGTAGGTACAGAACTCATTCATACCAGTGCAAACTCTTTGCTGTGTTTCAGTGCATGGTTACATGGGCTATGCCAAGGATTTAAACGTCCTGGGAGATTTTGAAGCTATTGTTTTACTTATTTTACCAGAGGGCAAGCTTGTAGCTGTGCTCTTGACCTCACTAAAGAGTGGTATATGGAGTTTGCTGCTGCTTGGGCAGAGAATGAAGGAAATCCTGGGCTAGAGACTCAAGTTTTTTCCACTATGGTCCCTTTGCTTCAAAGTGGTTGTCCCTTTCCACACTCTGGTCTTGTAGTGTTCAGTCCTGAGACTGAATGCTGTGTTTTTTTCCCTAATTACATCTACCTACATATTGCTGAGGCACTGCATCCAAGTGATGCTAACCAATCCTTAATTGGAAAAGAAAATATTTCCTACTCATTTTACAGAGCAGCTTCCACGATGTAACTGATAAAATAAAGGCTTGGTTTAGCACAATAAAAAGCTGTGTTTGCAATGGGAAGTCGTGGGAACTCTGGAGCTTATGATACTCTTACAGGAGAAAGTCACATTTGTTTACTTGAAATAATCCCTGTTTCCCTGCCTAACATAGGTGAAGACTTAGCTAATGCATTCCACCTGCCAGAATCACCAGGGGAACTCCAGAGACAAGCTGCAAGCTGCTCCTAAAGGCTTCTAGTTAACACACCTATTGAATTGATAAACAGCAAAGGTATGTGCAAGACAGAATTAGTGATCTTATTGATTTCTTTTTAGGTCAGTTTAGAAAAGAGAGGTTGTGCTCATTGCCAGTCGGGCATTTCTCATTTTTGGGCATCACACTGGCTGTAAATGTCAATATTTGAATTTCCATTTACATAACTTCTGGAGCTAAAGTACAAAGTCTTGAAATTTATATTTATTGGAAATTTTAATTGCCTCCCTCTGCCCCTCTCATAACATCTCAGTTTGAATTTGTCCCTCTTTATGCACAGAACCTTTCAGAAATGCCTTGATGGATGTTACAAACTGAACAGTGAGTGTCTCATACTTGCACATCTTGTAGATGAGATTTTCTGCTTGCCACACCTTGTAGAATTTTGCTTCTGGGGGTAAAATTCTCCCATCAGTGTTGGGTACACCCAGCCAATATCAGAGTTTCAGAGCTCAGGCTGTAACAAAAGTGACAATGCTGCTGTAAGGAAGAGGAATGGAAAGAATTAAGCTCGTGCTGGCTGCATTGTGGGTCTCTCTTAGCATGAGGTAGCAGTGGAGAACAATGTTTATTCATTAAGCTATTGCTTGGAGCTAGAAGCATTTCTGCCTTCCATGCTGGTTTTGCTTTGAATGCCTTGTGTTTGGATTTTTCTTTCTCCTCGCTGTAATATGCTGTGCACTGATGGGGATAAATGTCATCAAAGGTCTGAAGCTTTTGATGTTTCTCATATAAAATGCAAACATTTAACAGATGAAAATTATTTGCTAATAAGTAAATAAATATTAAAAGCAGCAGTACAAATAAACCCCCCTTGTATAATAGTGTCTAAAAAATTCAAGTGACTTATTTCAACACTTGTCAGGCCCTTCTCTGATGTATGTGAATATTTTCAGGCAGAGGCATCCTCGTATTGTTAGAGCATAACTATTTTTATTTTCTTTTAGACCTCACTTGAACATTCTGGGGAAGTGTAGAACCAGTGAATCTTTCTAGACATATTGGAGCTGAGAGACAGAGGCAGGATGGAGCCTTTCAGATGTCAGTGGTTCCCATCCACTTATCTATTCAGCTTGGAAGACTCTTCCTGTCTCTCAAATCTGGCAGAAAGTCTCTGCGTGCTCTCTATGGACTCCTACAAACTTCTTGTGTTCAATATTAAGCTTATGGAGTCCTCACGCATGTCTGAAGCTTCTGCAGGCTGCTGTAATAAGTCCTGGGCAGCTGAAAACCATCTAGAATCAGGATTTCAGATTGAAAGGTGAACTTGTCTTGACTATGTCACTGGAAGACCTTTTTTGCTGCTAATCATTGCAGCTGACTCAGAGCAAGCCAGAAGACTTGCTTGTCCATTTTTTTTATCATGACAGCCTGAATCTTTGTAGTACTCCAGCTGAAATCTGGGAAAGGATGTTGGGCTGGACATCTTGACTGATTTTTGGCTGATTGTTGTTTAGGGGTCAAGGTGCTTTGCCCTTTGGGTTTATTCGCTTGCAGCTTGGAATGGCTGAAGTATTAAAACCCTTAAGTGCATTTCTTGTCAAGGACCTCTTAAATCAAACACAGTTTAAACGAGTTACTGAAAAGAAACAGTTTCCACTTCTCCCTTAATCTGTCTCCCATGCTCAGTAATTGATGTCTTGTTTCATGAGTCACATTAGCTCGCCTCAGGTTAAATCTCTTACAGCCTAATCCTGCACATCCTTCCGTAGTCGTAGTCGATGTCTGTGCTGGGAGATGGGGAAGGTTTTGCATGAGTGAAGACTTGCCAGATGGGTTTCTGCAGGAACCTGTGTTGTTTTTACCTAGAGGGGAAAGAAACTTCAGGGGAAAATAAAACCATCTTTGCCCCTTGGGTGACTGGAGAGGGTACCCTGGGTTGGTCTGGAGATTCCCGTGGAGTGAGGGGTTCTGTTGTATGAACATGCAGGATATGGAAGTATGTGGGATCTGGTGTTACAGCACCTAGGAAGGAGCTAAAAACACATGTAAAGCAGGTATCCCAAGCAGATATTACAACAGGGTGGGAATTAAAAACAGACATGGCAGCCAGGACTTGAGAAAAACCCTGCAAGCAAGGGTGGACTTCCCTGTTTAGGAAGATGGAGTTGGGAATGTGTGAGTTATATTACTTTGGTTTCTGTCTCTTCTGCAGGGAGGCTCTTCTGAGCTGGGAAAGATATTATTAGAATTATTCAAAATATTTAACAGCCATTCTCTTCCCTGATTTCTTCTGATCCAATGTTTTGTTGTGGAAAAGGGCAAAAAAAGCATCCACTGAGAGTTTAGAGTTTTGTTTAATGCAAAGGAAAATGTGACTGTAGTGCCCATTTTCATTACAAACCAAACTTTAAACAACAGAAATTTGTCATATCATGGCTGTTTTCACTAATGTTTCTGCTAAAGAAACAAAATATGTTGGAAGACAAAAGAGCATCAACATTTTCCTGACTGCTGTCAATCACTCTAATTAATAAAGAGGAAGAAAGTTTTCCTGTCTTCCCTTGGTTTGCTGCCTCAGTGCTATACATAGAAGAGAATCTGTGTCTTGCCCCTTTTGTTTGTTTTATTTTTTCCTGTTGTCCCTGGTTTGTTTTCTTTCACAATCAGACCAATTAACATGTTGATAGAAGAGAACCAGTTGTGGAATTTTTTTTTCCCCTCTGAATCTGGAGCAAAGTTGAGCAGATAAATAGACTTGATCGTAGTGCAAGAGGGGATGCTGTGGAGGGGGATTTCACCAGACATGTCATTAGTCACTCCCACAAGCCTTACAGGTGTGACATTAATCAGGTTGTGTGCCATGTTCCCAGAGTCTCACAGGGCTCTGACACCATCTTCGTGGCTCCTGTGTTCGGGGTCACTGGGTATGCAGAACAAGATCACTTCCTGAGGCATCCCTGCCTTTGAACAGGCCTCTTCCACCCTGTGATGGATTCCTCTGACAGTCAGCACCTGAAGGGTGTTGCCTTTCCAGCACTGATGCTGATGGATGTGCCCACAGCTCAGTGACCACCCCCTCCTCTCCTGGAACTCAGCCCTGTCAGTGTGGGCACTGTGCTGGAGTGCTGAGTTAGTGTGGCAGTATCCAAGGAAATCAAGCAGGATGCCAATGGTTGTAGTGATTGACTTCTCACTTGTCCTACTTCCTTAGAGAATTTTGAAAGACAGTTATAAAGGGGCAAGCAAATATTGGTTTGAGACTTGGTCCTCAGATCTATCATAACTTAGCAGGGCTTGGAAAAGATACCTTTAAAAAGGCTTTGCAGAAAGACATTTCTCCATGTTACAACACCTGAGGCATCAGAGCTGGAAACAGGCAAATATTTCCTGCTGTCCTTTTCCACCAGCCATGTGGAATATCAGTTGTAGGGTAGATAAGTGATTCTTAGCATTCTGTCTTCCTTTAATATGTGACTGTGTAGTCATCTCTTGAATTTGGCTGCTTACTTGGTGGGGATTTTAAATCAAGCACCTGCATGTCAGACATGTCACATACTCCCTCACATGCAAGGTGATACAGGGGGTCCATTGGTCCATTTCTTGGACCACAATTCCCATCAACTCTACCACAGTGAGATCCTTTAGGAAGTCTGTGCATCCAGCCCCAGACTGCACAGTGGAGAAAAAGCCATCTTTGAGGTAGCTATCTGTATTTTAATTCAATAAATAACTTGCTGTACTTCTTCCCTTGGAAAAACATCCACTGATACAGATTTAGTTCCAGTCAGTCAAACCTTGCAGTGTCTATATCTAAAGAGACAGACCTAGTTTCCTTTAGGCTTAGGAGTCTAACAACTTGGGAACAGTTTCTCTCCCTCCCTGCCCCCCGAGAGATCATGCCTGCTAGACGGGCTTTCCCAAATTCTCACAGCTCTAATCTGGATACCATTTAGTGTGACAGCCTTCTTCCTGGGTTCCCACAGCTGGTTAGTGTTTTGAATTCCAGCCTCGTGAACTCATATCAGGCTACATGGGCTAATGCTCCGAGCACAACCTAGAGCAGATATCTCTGATGACAGAGTAATGGAGAAACCACTGTGCTTTCTGCCTCTTTATTAATGCACAGTTGTTTATGGTGTTCTTCAATTTCTGTGGAGAGGACCTGACTGCAATGCCTCATGGAGGCATTTAAATGGTAATGGAGGTGAAAGTAAAATCATTCAAGTGTGTTGCTTGTGAGACCAGTAAACCAACCTGCTGCAATGGGAAAAGTTTATCAAATCCCAAGGGTCGCAAATATGGCTAAAAATATCACTTAAATAATTACTGTTATATCCAGCTGAATTCTTATGAAGGAAAACCCCAGGAAAATATGTCGTATTTTCTCTCATAACATTCAGACTTTGCCTTGGCTAAACAGTGTTTCAAATAGCAGGAGGCAAGAGCTGTCAAAGACTGCAATGGGCACAGCATGCTCTGTTAAAGCCTGGTGTGGAAAATGCCATTGGATTCAGTGCCTTGGACTTATTCAGGGCTGCTTTCAGAAGCAGCCTCTAGTTCAAGGTTTGCTGCTCATTTTTGGGCATCACAAGCATAGGATTGGACTGGTGGGGGTATTTGGACCCTCTCTGGGAACGTTAGTTCTGAGGTACAACTGAATAGGGATGTGAAAAAGGAAATTACATGGAGCTGGCTAATTCCTCACATCATCCAGAGTGGCTTGACAATCTGTCAAACCCTTGCCCTGTACCAGAGCAAGATCATATATCTGCTGTCCATGCTTTGAGTCTTCAGTTGTTTTTTCTTTAAATTACAAAGCAACAGCAAAATAAACCCCTCTAAAATGAAAAGCAACTGTGCATCAAAATGGAAATGATTGGTGGCACGTGTTGAGAGCAGGGGAAGCAGTGGGTGGAAGTCAAGCATTTTGCCTGCAATTACCTTGTTCAGAATGCTATTGGGGAGCTGTTTTACTTAAAATTTGTGGGGGTGATCTACACTCAGGGCACATGAGAAATGGGACTTCACTCTGAAGCGTTTTCAAAACACTTGAATGTTTGTTTTTCCTTTGATGTTAACACAACTGCATCTTATGACTTACTCATCTTAATTCAGTGAGTTGCAGTCAGGAATTTGAGTGCTGTGTGGATGGGAAATAGTTTTCTTCCATGGTGTGGATGTAAAGAAGATAGTTTACTGGGCATCTGTAAGTGGATCTTCTCTATTTACCATACAAGCCCACTCTGGGAGAAGGTCAGATACCTAGGATGTTGTTCAGCTTGTGGCCAGCTCCTGGACTGGATCTTTGCTGGGGAGAAAGTCAGCAGAGATGATGTGGCTCAATAAAAAAATATTGTGTTGGTCAGAACTTTGGAGTCTGACCAAAATTACAAGAAAGTAGACCTTTGTGCCTTAAAATAAAATCTGCTTATTTTGCTGTGCTTTTGTAGTTTAGTAGAGGCTTTTCCATATCACATCCTCTTGTATAATCAGGTAGTTCCTCTTGAATGATTTTGCAAGTGAGAAATATGACTTATATATGGTTGAAGGCAGGACTAGAAGGGATTCATCCACCAAAAACCATTTTTCAGTAAGTGATCTGCTCTACAATCCCATTTATACACTTATCAGGATGTTTAAATTTGGATTTTTGCAATCTATTGAGGGGCAGTTTCAGAACCTTGCTCCTTAGATACTTCAACAATCTCATTTCCCCTCTAAATGTGGTAGCACTCAACCTTTTCCAGGTGACAGGGATCATCCTGTGCACACAGGGGTGTTTAACCTGGATATCCTCTAAAATGTGATACATCTCCTCAGCATTTGTGTCAGAGAGGAAGAAGGTGGCTGGTGCCACTGCTGAATTCCGACCAGAAATTATTCAGGCCTTTAGGAAACATGGGAGAGCAAATGTTTACTGACCGTGTAATTAGCACGATGACTTGCTCTGTCTATTGGCCCTTAGCACCATATTTCCTGTCTGAGCAGTGGAAAGCAAAAATATTAGTTGCTGTTTTACTAGAGGAACAAGTGTCTTCCAAATGAACAAATGATCTATTACCAGTCCTGCAGACTCTTCCCATGGGAATAGGCATTTTGCTTCTTTTTCTACCAGCTCATTTCTTTCGTACAGCAGATTCCCAGACACATCAAATGCCTCTCATGTTGAGCTGTTAGTTAAGATTTATGGTCTCTGTGTTATCAGAGTGAATTAAACTGTGGCTGGCAGTCAGGCTTCTTCTCGTGGGCTCCTATAAAGATGTATACATAAATTAATAAATTAGAGTTTGATATTTAATGTCTTTCTAAAACGCAAGACATTCCAGAGAACCACTCTTCAGAAGTTTCTTGCATTGCTGGGCAGCCAATAATCAGTCAATACTAATCCTTTGCTCATTGAAAGAATAATACATAGGCACAGCTTTGGTGGGTCTTCTGGAGCCAGATGAAAGCTGGTGGAGTTTGGAGTGAAATTCAGTGGCTGTACATTGCTTTGGTGTTAATACAGCTCACCTGGAGTCTTGAGAGGAAAACACAGACTGAGCAGTTTGAAGAAGAAACACTTTGTACATTAGTTTTTTTAGTCTAGGTCTTTATTATACAGTGGCAGAGTTGGAAGGATGTGAGTGCTTCATTATTAAACTAGGTCATATGAGCCTTCATCTAGTGCTTTTCATTTCTGGTTGTAAGTATGTCATGGAAACTTCTTTGTGGTAACATAAAACATAGAGATTAAAAGCAAAATTTACTGTTTGAAAAGTGAAATGATTTTTTTGGGAAGGGCAAATGAAGTCTTTGAATGTTTCTGGGGAACTTTCTTTAAACTACTTTGCTAATTTATGTTTAATTTTATGGGACAGCTTGCCGTTGAATGGGATGCGACTTCTAAATGTGAGAATCAAGAATTGTGTGTGGAGGTGTAAATATATCGTTAGTTTGGGGGGAAGTAGAGAATGGAATCCATAAGACTTTACAGTTCCTCAAGCTCTTCAGCTTTTTACTAAATGAACCAAAAGGAATTAACTTCTTTAAAATAAGGGAAGATAAACCTGCATGTGTTTTTCTTCTTCTGTCCTTCATCACTCTCTGCTCTAAATACTGATTTTTTTTTTAACCTTCACTTAAATATGGTCTTACAAAAACAAAATCCCCCCGAAAAACCCAAACAATACAAAACTCCAATATTTACAAATCTTTTCAAGGCATTGATGAGAAAGGAGGAGGCGTTTTCAAGCCAGAAATGTTCTACCAACTGCAACCAACAAGACATCTTGGCTCTGCTTTTATCCATTTCAGACAAAGGAAGGAACACTTCTTATAAAAGCCATTCAGGCAGCACTGTAGTACCACATCACATCTGCCTCTGCTCTGAGACACCTCTGTTCTCTGAAATGGGACCATGAGATTGATTAGACCTGATGGTTAACCTCAGGTCTGAGCTGGTCCAGACCAACAGGGCTTAAGTGCTGATATTTTGGCCACTCATCTGCACTGCCCAGGTGTTTGCTGCCTTTTTCTCAGGGAATATTTCACACTTGCTTGGTTTCTAAGAGTTATACTTTTCAAGGAGTTAATGGCTGTTACATACTTCTGCACATTTATGTAACTCTAAGTTACAGTAAGAGTCCTACAGTAGTTCCACAGCATGTTCTGCAGAGCTTTAGTGCTGTAAACTGGGTTAGTTCAGTCCCTTTTAACCCTGGAGACCACATACTGCTTTAAGAAAGAGGTCAAAATGGAGTGTTTCATTTAAGCCTCTAAAAGCCATGAACCTGTATCCCGAATGTCATTCCTTGCCTGGACTTCACCCAGTGGATGATTTCAGCCAAAGAGGGCTGGAGGTTGTAGGTATTTTGGTGGACCATTTGCCACCTACCTTACACCTGCTTGCCTTGCTCTTGATTGCCTGCCCAATAATTTGAGGTCTTGATGTGACAAAGCATTAAAGCACCTTTGCAGTTGAAAGCCAGACTGTCACCAGTCATGTGACAGCTGATGTGGTGCTGTGTTGGCTTTTTGTTTTTCCTTTTTTTAGAGATTGTCTGCATTGTAATCTTTCTGCTTCTCTGACTGTTAGAGTATTAATAATTTTTACTCATTTATTTTTGTGGTTTTTTTTCTCCCCCACAGTTAATATGGTATTTCGGGATGCCTTGCTTAAAATGAATACAGTTTGACAACTTATTTCCTTATACTGGAGACACAATAGGATTTTTAGTCTAGTGATGTCTGCACCTGAATTTAAATTTTAATGAGTGAGAGACCCTGTATAAAAACAATTAAATTGTGTTATATAAGTACAGTGGAGTTTTTGGATTTGGTTAAATTGTATTCTAAATTAATATTTTGTATTGTTGAAGCATCATAGCACTGCAGAAATAATTTTTCAATAGAAGAACAACCAAGAGAAAGAGAAACTAATACAGGATTTGTATTTGCACAGGCTGTGTTTATTAGGACACTTGTTTATCTGTATTCTGCAATAGTAAAAATTCTGATTTCCACTTTGTCATTGCCTGTAATATTTTGCAACTTGATGGCATAATGGAAATGCAGCAAAATTTGAGATTCATATACCCCTTTTTAAGCAATGAAAATATTAGTCCAGCAAAGCAAAAGAGAACAATTAGAAAAACAGTGTTTTTGTTACTGAAATCTCCCTAGAGTAACAGTTTAAAAACACAACAGATAAAAATATTACAGTATTCTTGAGACGTGGCTGCAAGATTCTAAGAGGGACAAGAATAAAAGGGCAAAAATGTCTGCAAGACTGTCCAAAAAATGCATTACCCCTCTCCCTTTTCAATTTCTCTCTAGAGTTGGGGAATTAATTGGTGGAATGCCTTGTGCAGTAGAGAAGTAGGTTTTCCTTGCATCTGGGAGGGTTAGAAATTGGATTTTCAAAAGCAGCTCAGTATGTGAGATCTGAGGATAAGCCCAAGTTTTGTGGAAGTCTGTGGCATAACCCAAACCCAAGACTGGAAAACACAGCCAGAGGCCAAATTTCTGGGGTTCTTTATTGGGCCTTTGCTGAGAGCTGTCCCTGCCTTTCCTGAGCATGTTTGTTGTGTGTCACAGAGCTTGACAAGTTCATAAGTGACCTTAGAGGAGCCTCATGGGGACAAGATTTGGGCAGTCCTAGTGACACCTGCCACCTCTTCTGGAGAGGTAATGCATGGAGGATGATGTTTTGTCCCAAAGTGGTGGGATTTAATTGATGCAAGAGGGTGGCTGTGAGAGTAGAAAGGGAGAAAGTAACGGAATGGAGGGATCTGTGAAAAGGTATTTCATGGACAGAGCATCCAAGCAAAATGAGGACAAGGGCAGCAAAAGAAAAGGACCTCAAGCCCCTCTCTTGTGTGAATTTGGTGGGAGGACCTCTGGCAGCAGCAGAACTGCTGCCCTCTTCTAATTCACCCTTTACCTTGCAGTGACTGGCTGCTGGTACAGGAGAATGTCAGCAGTAGTGGTTATTTCTCTACCTCAGAAATAATTACCTTGATCAGTTGAGACAGGGAAGTGTGCAAAATGGGATTTCCTAGCAACTTTGCAGTTCACAGAAGCCCATGCCAGGTTTACTTCATATCAGATAAACTGCAGGACAGAAAGCAAGGAGAAAGCAATTTGTCTTGTCAGGCAGTTCCTCAACACATTCTCTGGAGTGGGGTTCTTCCTTCGCAGTGAACACACACATCACGTGCCAGGCTCTTTCCAGAGGGTGGGAACCTTTCTGCCCCCTGTCCTGTTTGGTTCCCAAACAAGCCAGACACCCTGTGAGCACTTGACACATGGAGTTAGTTGGTGGTCTGCCTGCTGCCTTGCACATGGGGCTCTTCCCAGGGGGGTGTGCTCACATGTGGTTTCCATCTCGGAGCTCTCACAGCCTTCTCACAGTGCCACATGAGCCCTTTTGAACAGCTTGGGAGGAGGGCAGCATCTTTCAGGTGTTGGGGATTTGGTAGCCCTCCCCTTGCCTGGCTGCACCCCTGTAAGTGATGTCACAAAAGGGGTGTAAGGCATTTTGATTCTCCTTTTGAATGCTGCTCTTAGCTGGGACTGGTGAGCAGTTTTAATCTGCAGCATCTGGTCTGCAGTCTCTTGAGTGTAGTCTTGCACTGCCAGGTTGTTCTGACATCCCTTTAACATCTACATTGCTGAGCCTCATCTTTTTACTTCTTTTTTTGTTCCTTCTCTCTGAGGTGATGTGGTTCACTGGGTGAGGGTTTTGCCCTATAGACAACTCGAGAATATCACTTACTTTTTGTCTCTGCCACCCTCCCCTTCTGTCTGTGGGTAGGCTAAACCCATATTTAACCCAATATGAAAAAAATATTCACTAAATATTTATTCATTAGGTGGTATCTTCTCATCCTTTCATTATGTGGCAAGATTTCAGACAAATGGTCTTAAATCAGATTTAATCCTGAGAATGGCAGACCCCAAGGAAGAGGCACTGCTTTGTACAACTTCTGCTTTTAGTTCTTGGCTCTACTATTGTCTGTCTGGTCCTGTTGGAGAATCTCTGCTCTCACTGCTTCTCTTTGAGATGAATAATGGTTTTTCTTCTCTCTCATCTGTGGTTGCTCATGTCTGCCTTGACTTGCTGTTTGTTTACTTATGTAATGCCAATCACTGCCTGTCCCTCATTGCATGTAATCTAGGTAATTGCTCTGATATAAAAATTCTTCATGGGGGATATTTTTCCATGTGAGAAAATGCAGCCCTGAGAAAAGGTTGGGCTTTCAGAATCAGACCTTAGAAAGCCTTGCTGTGTAATCTGGGTAATACAAATTTTTGTGGTCTTAGTCAAGATGTCTTGGAGCTTCTGCCATACTCTGAAATCAGTATTCTTTTCTGTCCTTCCCCCAGCCATAATCTTGCAGCTACATCTCATTGCTTCTCTCTGGTTTTATGAATGGAATGTCATGATCTGCATAAAGGTCCTTTCATTAGATGCTCCCCTCTGCTCTTAAGACATTTTATGGAGGTTAATTTGAGGAAAAAATTCTTTGTGATACATGACATTTTCCTTCCATTATACTTCAGCTGTCCCACATTTATGTGAAAAGTTTGCACAAAACATCTTATTTACGTTATGTGCACTCATCATTCACACAGACAAAACTATTACAATGTATTCTTTCTAGAGGGGAAGAGCTCTGGCTAGCCAGCCCAAATTACATCATGGGACTAAAGAGTTTGTATCAAAATCCAGAATTGACATACCTAATTTGCAACACTACTTATGTGCTTTCCCAACCAACCTTACCAAAACCCAGATGCACAGCTCAAATCATTGCTGACTTTGCCACTGTCTTTTGCCTTCGCCTCAGGGTTTTTTGGTAACACAAATATTTTTTGCCTAAACCTAGAAAGTCTTGTGGGAAATGGAACCAACTTTTTGTTTTAGTTCTTTCAGCAGCAGTTTGCTCATCTCTTTTTTTTTTTTTCTCTGTTCCCAACATGTTAACAGATGTAAATATGAATCGTATTTCATTCTCAGACTCCTTATAAAAATACACTCAGAACCAAAGTTTCTGAGTAATAAAAAATTCTGGATGCGTCTCCAAACCACAATGAAACACCCTCTCCCCAAACGAGTCAAGGCTTGGCTTGCACACCTCTGTCTGAAAAGGAGAAGAGAAACCTTTTCAAGAGCATTGCTGTTTATTTTGCTTTTACAGACAAGCAGCAGTGACAAACCAGTGCATGTGTGTAGCTGTGTGCTTCTGTGTGTGTTTAGGTGTGTAGTTTCCTGCCCTCCTTGTCTCCCCTGTCTCTTCTGGAAGACTGAGCAGCACCGTAGACATTTTCGTAGTTTTGATGGCTAAAATGAGCTGATATTCATTGTTTTCAGTCCTCCTCCTTCCCCTTTCTCTTCAATGCACTTCAAGTGAGGTTCAGAATCAGGCTTTCTGAGCTTCTACACCAGGGAAATCAGGAGATATTAGTGGTTTGGGATTACATTTAGGCTAGAGAATCTCCAATGAGTCAGCATATCACCCATTGTGCAGGGCCTGGTGCTGGGAGTTGGGTGTGAGGCTTGTTTGAACTATTGGAAGGAATCTTGCTGACTTTGGGCTCGCTGTAATGACCTCTAAGACAAAACCCTTCTTTTAAGCTCAAAAGAAACTATTTGCTTTGGTTAATGATCTTGGGATGGGTGGGCTACATTCCATCCCAATAAATTGAAAAAGGCTGGGATATGAGTATCAGTCCAGGCTCCTGTTGGTTGCTCATAGTGTTTAATTGTTTGACAACTGAGCAGAACTCCTGATACACTTTTTTTAATATTCAGCAAATATCAGTCACCCAAGTGACTTCTGGCCATCTTTTGGGAATAGAGTTACCAAGGTCTGGTCCCAGTGGGTAATGTGAATGCAATACCCTTCTGGGGAGGAAAAAGGGATTCAGCTTACGTGGATGTCAATTGTACTGTGCATTCATTTGGCCTCAGGGCTGGAGAACAGCCCCAGCCCACTGTATTTGGTGGTATAGGCAGAGCTATTGATGGTTTCAATTGAATCTTTGTATTCTGAATATTCCTGTTCTGGGCTCTACATCTCCTTTTCCATGTCAGCAATACACAGAGTGTGGACACCCACATTTATGGGTTTAGATTTGATACTCTGAGCTGGCAAGCTTCAGTCTCACCTGCTGAAAATATCAGCTGCTTTGAACAGAAAACTCTTAGAGCGGGCTTAATTAAGCATGGGCTGTTTGACTGAACTGGGTTTTGATTGTAATGGGTTATTTTTTCTGGCAACAAGCCAGTGTAACAGAGGTTGTTCTTTAAGTGTATTTGCTTTCATCCTCCCTCACCAATTCACAAGCATCTTGCTATTGTGTGTGATTCTGTGGCACTGGAAGGTTCTTGCTTTCTCTGTGGGCTTTGCACAGGCAAAATGTGTGCCTTGTGTTTCCAGAACTCCAGGAATCCAAGTCAATAGCGGGAGCAAACCACAGCCATGGGAGGCTGGGCTGTGTAGAAGCACTTCTGAGGTGAGGAACAAACTCTGTAGTACTTTATTACATAACCTAAGCCTTCAGTCTTTGTTTAGAGCTGAACCTTTAATTGCAGTGGGATTCAATAAAAACTCTTCCAGGAAGAACAGGGTATTGCTATCACTTGGCTGTAAATGCTCTTGAGGGATTTCTAGTACATATATCTCAACCAAGAAAATTCCCACCCTGCTTCACAATGCAACTCCCTCCCCCAAAATAAAAAATCCTCAGCAACTCCCTCCTCTGAATTTGCACAGTCAGGAACAATGAAAAATGTTTTCTGCTTCATTATACCCTTTGCATGGGCCAAGGCAAATGCATAGATACTGTCTGTATCCATGAGATAGTTGCTTTCTTAAAAAAAAAGAGACAAGGCAATCAGCAATGATTCACTTCTGTGGGAAATGTGCTTTTTTGCTTATTTAAGGATTTAATGTAACTTTGGAATACATGTGTCTGCAGAAAGAAATAAGGTAATAGAGAGGGTTTTAGTCTTACAAACTTGGTTTTCTAGATGTGGGGCCCAGATGTGAGGTGTAGCAGTGTGCCATGTCTGCTGGCAAAACAAACTGGAGTAGAGCAAATGTGTCCTGCTGGTTTTCTTTTCATATCAAATCAGTATTCTGGGAATGCCTAGGATGTCCCAGGCTTAATGTAATAAACTGAATCATTTGAGGATTTTGCTTCTGTAACTGTACAATATTCATATAGTGAGATCTCTTGGAATTGTTTGTTTTGTGCTTACCATGAACAAACAAGCCAGAGGAGTATGTGGTCAGCATGATGAGGAGGATTTGAAGCAAAGAGAAAAGCCAAAATGAGTGTAGACATGATCAAAGGTTTGCGCTAAACACGCTCACTAAAAGCACTTTCCCAGTGTTTATGGGAAATGCATTTTGGACCCTGTGTTAATGGGAAAAGTGTTCAGTCCAGAGCCAGGTTAAATCTGTCTTTATGCTAAATAAGAATCTGGAAGTGAGGCCACCATTACTCCTTTGTTTTTCTCAATTAATTTTTCAATGCATGTCACTGCAAAAATGTAGTTTTCTAGATATGGATTATTTTTTTTACTTGTCTTTTTATTAGTGCATGGGGATTGAGCAAAAAAGGAAAAGCATTTGGAGGTTCCCTTCTGAAAGCAGTGCCTGGCTGAGCAGCCTGGGCTCAAAAGCTGTCACAAATAGTTTTTACAGGGAAACAGCAGTTATTTATTTCACTGTGAACTGGAAGAAATAGCACCTCAGCAATGTGATTCTTAGTCATAATGTTTTGTAAGATAATTTTTTATAGAGCTTTTGTAACAACTGTCTATATCCAAAACTCAAATCTAGTGTTACTGTCATTTTTGCCTGTGAAGGGGTCAATGTGATGATGAGTTCATTTTTTTTTCTCCTCCAAGGAAAAGATTTCTCTAATTTCCCCCCCCCCTCACTTGCTGACTTTAAAACAATGTTCATCCTATCTGTATTGGGCAGACAGGGTGTCAAAATTAGGGCTGAACATTTTCCTTTCAGCACCACCCAACATCTGAGCACTGACCTCTTTGATATGAACAAAGTTACAATATTTCCAGAGCAGAGAGTCATTGACTTATTTTGCAATGAGACAAAACTTCCTTAGGGACTGGTTTTCTCCAGGGCAATGAACCTCTGGAAAGTGCCCTCATTAATAATACAGTCAGGAGCATTTTATGTACAACTCTCTTCATCACTTCCCAAGATCTTCAACAGAACAATTTATGTACTGGAGGCAAAAAGGATTAGGAAAAGATTGCAGTCTTGGGGGGGGGAAAAAAAAAAAAATCTGAGTGCAGCAGCCAGGCCAATATTTTTCCCCTTTCTACCACTCAAGATGCTGAACAGTTTTAAAAGCGATTTTGTGCAACTCAGTCTGGTGTTTGGAGGAATTGGTGCTCTGTGCTGCTGGCCTGGGCCTCTGCACGAGGGAGTGGAGAGAATATATGGTGACATGCGTTTTGTTTTGTCTTTCTGCTGCTTCTCCAGCAGAATTTGTGGAGTAAAAAGTATCCCACTAATTCTTTTTTCTATTTATTGAATATGTTCCCTCCCTGGTCAGAATATACCACCTTGGGAGCAGCAGGAATTTTTCTCTCCTCAGAAAGCTTTATAAAAATCTTTTTGTTGTCTTTGGGGGTCTTTTGCTATTACAGGAAACAATGTTGGGTGATGCAACAGAGTTTAATGTTCACTGTGCTCATGAAATACTGATTCTATATCTACCTTGGGATAGGATTTAGTAAGGACCTTATTCAAATTTCTGTCTGGAAAATCTTGCTCAGCATCTGTTTGAGGCTGCTGTAACTCTACAACCCCATGTGGAAGAGGGATCTCATCAGGGGCACCTTCCACTCTAGAGCTGAAACCTGCTTTGATTCTGCTTTGCTTTTGCAAAGACCACAGGAGAGCAGCTCTCTGCAGCTCTTGTGCTTCATCTCTGTGATATCATTCCATGGAATGTCTCTGTCTGCAGATGATGCCTCCCTGTGTCTGAGCTGTGACATCACTGATCACTTCCCCCTGTGCTGAGGCTTCCCAGCTCCATGGACCCCTGTGACTGCACAGAGCCCTCCTCAGTGTGGTTTGCACTGTTCTTACACAGCACTCTACAACTTGGGAGAACTCAAATGTTCTCTGCTCAATCCACAAAAACTGTTGGGAAAACCTCTGCCCTGGCTTGGGGTCTTTCTGACCTAGAAGGCCTTTCCATCCCTAATACTGCAATTCTATTTAATTTAAGGCACACAAACGTGCTTTAAACTCGAGGGAGTTGTGCAAAACCTCTTGCCATTCTCTGGAGTTGCTAATTAAGACATCCATCCTCTTCATCATGAAGCTGCAGGCCAAATATTAATGGGGGAAAAATACTGAAGGGAGGAAAAATATATCCTCACTAGCGTTATGTATAGTTTTCCACTGACTTTCTTTTGCACTTAGAAATGCAAATTTAGGCCAACCAAAACTTTGGACTCATTTTGAATTCCCTACATTGTTCCATATAAACAGAAAATAAAGTATTAAGAGAATGTTTCCTTTTTAATGCCAATAATATCTTAGGCAGCTTTTTTCTGACAGTATTCAATAGCTAAAATTGCACTGTACAGCAGTGTCCCTTTTTTGGGACAGGGATCTTCTAGTAAATTCTCTGTAGGCAAACTTTTTACTCATCATAAGATTATGCCCTAGCAGCTGCTTTGAGCAAAGTATTGTAACATTAACACACAAATCTGTCTCTTCTGCAATTGTGAAAAATCTTTGTTACTGTATGTGCAAAATAATTGCACAAAATCCTTCTGCCCTAAAATGTGTAATAAACACACCAACCCCTTTGTCCCAGAGGGGAATGCACAAAGAGTCATAAATGGAGAGTCTTTCTTTGAACCTGAGTAAGCAGTCTGAAAATAAGGTCAGTAATTCAAATAAAACCAAATATTCATAGGGAAGAAAAAAATATCTGAGTACTAGGAATCTATCTTGACAGCAAGCAAAGCTTTTTCTAGGAATAGAAACTCTTCAAATAAAAAATTCCTCACTTCCACCCTCCTCAAACCAAAAAACATTCTCTGAAACCTGTATGTCTGGGTACAGACATTATCTAATTTCCATCATTACATGGAACAAAGGCGACAAATATCTGTTTCTTGTCAGGCAGAGGGAGCAGAATCATGTGGAAGAATTGTAAGGAAAGAAGAATTTGAGGAAGCTTTGTTGAACAAAGGTGAATTCCATTAAGCCTGTGGAGGGCAACAGCAAAGCCCTGTTGTGCCAGGTGAAAATGTTCATTGTAATGTAGCAAGTCTTCAACAGGTCTAAGAGAGGGAAAACTCCTGCAGGTTGATGCCTCCTGCTCCTGAGCATCTCTTTTGTTGATTTTATTCATCAAGCTGTGATTAGGTAATAATAATTTGCTCCCTAGGATATTATCAGAGCTGTTTAATTCTGCACCTAATCTGTGAGAGCTCCCCAGAGCTCTGGCTCAGTGCTTGCTAGGTTAGGTTTTGAAGGCTTTGTCAAAATATAGAAAAAAGGACTCCTATAGTGTCTGCTTCTGTTCATTTCTCTCTTCTGTGATGTGATGGCCAAAGGTAGACAATGCTGACCCACAAGAGGTTGTTTCAGGTGTCAAGGTTGCTGTAAAGAGCATCTGATCCACCTGGAATGTAGCTGATCTGTGGTCTGCTCCAGCAATATTGGGATTCAAAGGTCCCGAGACCATCTCACTCCACAGATATGGTGTGGCAGCTGCAGACAGCCTGCTACTAAATTTATCCTGGGCCACTGTTCCTGTGTAAAGGATGAGCAAATCCTGTGGATCTTGAGGTTTTCTGCTGCATGACTTGAGTTGTTTATCAGAGCAGTAAAGATGGGTTTGAGATCAGAGACTTTATTTTTTTTTTATATAAATTCCAGCCTACAGTTGATTTTTCTTTTCCTTTACCCTAAAAGCGATTCAACTCCAAACCAAAAGTGTACTTTCCCTGTGTATTGAGTTAGATTTAGAGAGGTCTCTACAAAGGTAGGCTGAGAGTGGGCCTAAATATATGTGGCTACCTACCTATTCAAATTGTGTTTTCCACTGAATTTATCTGTCTTTCTGTGTCCATCTCCTATAATAGTTATCCTTTCCTGCCTCTCCTCTTCCCACTCAATTCTATTTTTAATTAATTTATATGTGGCTTAGACCATGAGATGTAGTACAAAATCAGTGAAATATGCTATTTTATAATGATCCTTAATTGTGCTGCAGTTACTTTTTTTTGTTTGTTTGTTTGTTTGTTTTCATTTTGAGGAGCAGTTCTTCATTATAACTTTTTATTTTGTGAGTGTGTGTGAAAAGGATGACCGTCTCCTTTGATTTTTTCCACAGAAGGCTCATGTGAGAAACTCACATGGAAAATCTAAACAAATGATAATTCCAAGTTCATCCATATTTATACTTTGTTTTTTTTATAAAGAGAGCTTTAATATATTAGAATGCAGAAGTTTGCAGGATTTGTGCTGGAAATTTAGATGTATTGCAACTCCATTCCTAGAAAAAAAGGAATGAACTCATAACATTTGGGTTTTTACAGTGGTCTTTTCTTTATGTCCTCAAGCTCCTTTCTTAGGGAAAGTTTCCACTCTTCAATGGTATCAGCTCTTTTCAATTAATTTTGCTCCTTATTTATTTGATGGTTTGATGGTCCTTAGAGGAATGTCTGATATGTTTTCATTTCTAATATTGCCTGAGATTTCTTCAAAGCCACTTCATTTTTCTGAACAAGAGATGGTTTTTAAGTGATTCTTCTATGGGAAAATTCTCAATGGAATATGATTTTTTTTTCTGAGATGTTATAGAATTGGAGAAAGTTGTACCTCATATAATCCTTAATCAGCTTTTGAGACTATTAATTCAGTGTTTTGGAAGGAGTGGAGGCTGCTCCTCTGGAGATCTAGAGGTGACCCCTTTGCTTCTTGCTGCTGTAAGATTTTTGTGCCATCTGTCTCAGTGTCTTGGGGCAGTTGTTCTTCAGGTTGTCTAAGGCATCTGGCTACCTTTTGTTTTTCTCCTTTCCCATGAACTCGGCAATATTTGCGTCTCATGCTACTTAAACTCTTCAGGCATGATTGCCATTTTGGATTTAGATCCGAATGCATTTGTGTTCTTTATCAGCCAACCAGATTTGGGTTTATTTTTTCAGCCTCTCCTTTGTGGCAGGGGCCAGGGAATGTCTGGAAGGAGGGCAAGGGAACATTTGTGTTCTGCAGGGCAGACAACAGGAACCCCACTGCTTGGTTCCAGAAAGGGATATTCACCCCTTTTTTCATCAAGCACTCTGACATTTGGGGATAGGAAGAAATATAAGACAAAAGTGTAATATAAATGCTGATCATCATATTAGATACTTCATCAGTGATGTTGAGGGTGATGTTTACCTTCCTGATCAACTTGTTTTCCCAGAGGCTGGGAAATAATTGCAGATTGGACTACTTGCCTACACTACAAATACATTAATCTGATTTTGAAGCCTGGAAGTCCTTGCACCTGAAATGCAGCGTCTGGCTGATCTTCAGTTTCTTGCTATGGAATTTGCACTAATTTGTATGTTAAACCCTGTTTTAGACCACAGAAGTTGCCTGCCTTATGTTGTTTCCTAGTACTGGTATCAGTAAGTCCTAGTGATTTGCTTCCTGATGTTGATATTGGCTGTCAACATTTAGTGCTTTGGTTTTTACCTGCTGCTGTAAGAAAAAATGTCTTATCTATCCTAACTGGATTTGATAAAACAATGGGTAAAATATTGTACCTACTCATTGAGCAGTTATTGATAATTTTTTCTGTCAAGATTAATTTTTGTAATTGTCACATGCTTTAAAAAAAAATTGTTTCTCAGCCTTTCTTCTACTGTTAGGAAAGGCAACTTTTGACTTGATTATATTACAACATTCAACTGAAAAAAACCTGAAAAAAAGCCTTGGTACTCACTGATAATAAACTTTCTGCATTGCCTTGGATGACATTCCATTTATTTTCTCCTCCACCCTCCAAAAATATTTGACGATCCAAAGGCTCCCCTTGGCACGAGCCTCACTCAGAGAATCCATACAAAAAGCTTTCATGCCTCATGATCCGGCCACAAAGACTGTAGACTTTCCAGTCTCCTTTGCTTCCAGCTGCATTCTGGTAATATATTCTGGTAATTATTAACACAATATTGTTTGCCAGGATTTGTAGCACTGGTTGGGCTGTCAGAACCTCCTGACTGCCAAACAACAGACCTACCAATGATATCAGGTGAGCAGGAACAGTGCAGAGCCTTCTGATTTAGAAGGTTCTTTAGGAAGCTGAAAGATGCCAGTTTGCTGTGGTCAGATGTGTCTCTTGAGCTCCAGGAGAATTTAATTAGGGTACACCTGAGGAAAGAGGAGACCCCTGAAGGAATTTGGTTTTAAGGCTCTGTGTGCTTTTTATGCAATTTCATCTTGTTTTTTAATCACAAGGATGTCTTCAGCTACATCAGGTTGTTCAGGCCTCCACCCAACTTTTGTTTCCAGGAATGGGACACCTGCAGCTTCCCTGGGCAAACTATTTTGGCGTTTCACCGTCCTCACAGTAAAGAATTTCTTCCTAATATGTTATCTAAACCCCATTGTTTCAGTCTAAAGACATTCCCCCCGTCCTATTTGCTCCATGCCTTTGTAAAAAGTCCCTTTCCATATCTTTTAATCTCTTTTTTAGGTACTGGAAGGTGCTCTAATGTCTCCCCAGAGGCTTTCCTTCTCTAGGCTAAACATCTCCAACTCTCTCAGCCTGTCCTCACAGGAGAGGTCCTTAGCCTTCTGATGGTCCCAGATGAAAATAAACTCTTCTCCAAGTAGGAGTACCTGGAGCAGGTATTTTTGCAACCATGTTCTGTGTTTAAGAAGCGTAAGAAAAGCATGAAAACATTTTCGTATCTCTGAAGGGATTCTAGTAAATTTTAATATGTCTGAACTGCTAGGGGCTCTCACCTCAGCTGTTATCAGGCTGATAGTAACCTAGGTTAGAACCATGCGCTAGTACTCAAATAAATCAGAGATTCTTGGTGCATGAGACAACCACAAACTGACTTGCAACTATGCCAGCAAAGAAAATCTATTTTTTCTCTACCCTTCCCCACTCATCTGTTTATATCCTCATTACTCAAACTGATAGGAGCTTTAGCTTTGGATGTCCTCACACCAGCCAGCACTCACCTTTCATGGCTAGGGAGCTCCTTGGGGACAAGCTCACTCAGGCAGGTTTGTATCAGCTCTCTTAGGGGTTTGTTGATCCTTCTCAGCTTTCAGCTGGTTGGATGCAAGCAGACCAAACCTTCAGCTGATATGGAAGAGCTAATCCCCAGCTCACTTGCTCTACTTGGATTTCTCCATGTTTTTATTTGACTATGGTGTTTTTCTAAAGTGTCCTAAACTTTCTGGGTAGTGTATATTTCAGCTGTCAAATAGATAACGCATTTCAAAACTGAATGCTCACCAGGTTAACTGGCAGATTTTCTAGAGGTCTTGTTAGCTCTTGCTGATGAGTGAATAGAAGATTCTGATTAACAGAAAAGGAGCATCCATGTTTAGTATGGGTTGTGACCTTGAGATGATTTTTCCTTCATGTGACATTAAACCTCTGAAATGTTTGGAGACATTTCTGACCTTGGCCCTGCTGGAAGCCCAAGAGAAAAAACCTCACCAAAATGAGAACTTTGACTGCCTGGACCTTACATCAGGTGCTAAGCTTTGCCCCACGATCCCTGAGCTACATCTCCTTGAAGAGCTTTATGTTTTATCTGTTCTGGTCACCAGCAAGCCACCCTAAATATGACTGGATTATTTCACATTCTTGGTGATAATTTCTAGTACAACATGTCCCAAAATACTTTCTGTGGCTTGAAAGCTCTGCTTTTAGAGTCTGATCCAATATACTCACTGAAGTCAATATGTCTCCCTATTGATTTCAGTTGACTTTGGATTAGATCCTTATTTTGGGGCTATAAATACATCAGTGGAGGGGAAAATTCCATCCCAGACTTCTTGATAGATATTCCCCCACCCTCTAATTTTTTTTTTCTCACTCTCTTGTGTTTTGATCAAATGAAATCTGTCAAGCTCCATTGCATTTCCTAATCTTCACTGTTCTGACAGACTTCAGGCCAGCAGAAAGACAAGCTTAAAATTATGGAAATGAAGTGCAATTTTTTATTATGCTGTCTAAGATGTTTTAAATAAACCAGAGGAGAGATCACTTTGCCAGATTGGTATCATGGCGTTCCAAAGGTTTTGGCTAGTTATCAGACTTCCAGTAAAAATGCATATTGCTCTTCAGACCTCTTGTGGGTGATCCACACCTCTCTTGGAGCCTCCTCTTATTGTCTTGTGGCTTCAAATGGAAGAGAGCCTAAATTATTTTGGACCTGTACTAAGAGTTCTCAATATTATTAATAGCATGCTGAGTGAACTTACTATGTCAAATGCTCCGATTGCCCCTCCTGCCTTTCATATACCAGACACTTAAAAACCAGATAATATTGGAGAAGACATGACTTGATGAGCCAGAATGTAGGTGAGTATCTGGAAGAGCAAGGCACTTCTGTGAGGAATAAAGTGCACATGCTGTTCCTGAGCTGTGGCAATCAGGCTGAAGCCCCTTTGAAACTGACATCCAACATACATTGGCATTGGAATAGTGCTGCATACAATTACCCAGAAGATTCTTACTCCTTGTTCTTTGGGAAAGGGACTTCTCTGTGTTGTTTTGATTTCAACCTCCCCAAGATGTTTGGGGGTCTTTTGGGGGGTTCTACCTGTTTTATTTTCATATTTTTATGATATAGAAAATAATCACCAGAAGCTTTGCAACCATCAAATTGTTTCTATCACTTTTTGGTGCTATGTTAGAAATAATAGACCAGAATACCTGCTAGACAGGGTTTATTTTAAGCATTCACAATACAGGTGCTAATTGTGTCTGTATTTAGTTCTTATGATAAATATTATCTATATGTCTAAAACTTCTGGGTTTTTATGCCTGTGACCCATTATCGGGGATTTTTGCTACATGGTTTAAAAAGGGGAAGGTGAAGGCAGGAATGTAACAGTCAGAATTAAAAACAAGCACAAAACAAAAACCCGGACATTCTTCTGTTGAACTGCTGTGTTGGATGGATTTGAAACGATTTTCCACCATTACCCAGGGAAAAAAATCTGAAATGTAATAATACTTCTGGCACCACCTTTCACAAATAAGGCAACTGCATTCACTTAGTAGGCGTTTAAAATTCTGCAATAAGATACTTGTAGCACACTTCAGAGACTGCAGCTGACTTCAGAGACATCCTCACTGGAGCCTGGGAAGCAGCCAGGATCACTGGAAAACATTTATGAAGAAAGCAGTACTAGTATGACTTGTTAAAAAGCCCTAAACAGCCAAAACAAAATGCTCAGTCCAGTGCTGCTCCCCACATCTGTGCCCAGAGGTTCAGCCAGGTCCTGTGTGGCCTGGAGAGGTTTCAGTGTGCCCACTTGGTGTTGAGGAACCTCAGCTTCTTTTGTTGAAGGCTGGATCTGATTTTGGGCAGTGTTCATAGCCTTCAGGGAAAATGATAGTGAAATGGAAAGAAAGTTGATTCTATATTTTTGGTGCATCCCTGGGTTCCAGGAGTCATCCTTGTGCAGGTGTGGGAGAGACACACAACATCAGTTTAGCTGATAGGGCCTGGATATGCTTAAAGTTAAGGAACTGTCAAAAAAAAAATCAATTTCTGCACAATTTTCAAACTGCAGAATCTTAGAATGGTTTGAAAGGTTCCCTGAAGACCATCTCATTTGAACCCCACTGTCATAGACAGGGACACCTTCCACTACATCATCTTCCTCTGAGCTTCATCCAGCCTGGGCTTGAACACTTCCAGGCATAGGGCATCCACAGCTTCTCTGGGCAACTTGTGCCAGCAGCACCCTCACAGGGAAGAGATTCTTCCTAATATCTAATCTACATCTACTCTGTGTCAGTTTGAACACACTCCCCTTGTCCCATCACTACAGATCCTGATGAAGGATCCCTCTTCATCTTCCTGCTAGGACCCTGTGAGATACAGGAAGGTGCTGTGAGGTTTGCACAATACTTTCTCTACTCCAGGCTCAACAGCCCCAGCTTCCTCTGCCTGTTTTCTGATAACTACTCTTGAGAAAAGTGAGGGTTAATTGCAGCTTCAGATCTAGGGATGATATATTTATCAAAAGCTTGAGAGCAGAGGGAATACAAAGACACATTGACAAAAAAGGGCTTGGTGGCATCACAAACACTTGTGACATCAGCAGATCTTCCAGGGTGAATTGCCATCTTTGTCTGCATGGCAGCAGCATTGCTGTGGGTACAATGCTTTGTGTGAGAGGATGTTTTGCTGGTAGCCCCAAGTAGGGGAAAGAGGGTTTAATCTGGGCTCAGTCAATGCTCACTTTTCTGGGTTTGGGATTTTCATTCTAGTCTGTGGGAAAGATACAGGTGGCATTTCAATGAGTTCAAGTGGGATATTGAGGAGTCTTTACAGAACTCTGCAGTGAATTCTGTGGCTCAAATGTCCTTCTCAGCTATACTGGAATTCAATTATAGTGCTGCATGGAATTACTGAGTTATTTACTACCTCCTAATAATAAGTTTTTTTATTAGTATGTAAAATAGATGTTAAGAGACCACATTAATTGTTCATGAGGGAGGCAAAAGAGAATCCTTTAAGGTAGAGTATTCCAAGACCAAGCAAAACAAAACAACTTCTGTTCATCATCAATTACCCTGTAATCTGCCCAGCATTCAGAGAACAACAAGTGCATAACAGAAGAGAAATATTTTAACACTTTGGGAAATCAGGAATGCATTCAAAACATGGGAGAAAATGATGGCAGTGCAAACAACATACAAGTATGTTTTGGATGACTTCTTCTTGCTGCTTCTTTATGGACACCTTCAAGGGTCTCCCTCAGTTTGGTGTGGTTTTTTTTTTTGTTTTTTTTTTTTTTTTTTTTTTTTTTTTCCCCTGTAATGCTCACGTTACATGTTTTTCAAACAAATTCAGTGTATCGTGATTCCAGAAAATTTTGAGTTGTGAACATGCTCACAAATATTCAACCCCTCACATAGAAAACTTTTAATCCCACCTAAAAGAATTTGTCATTAAGCAGGAACTAGTATAAAACTATGTAGTTACCAGAGACAAACATCACACATTTAAAGATTAAGGTCTTAATTTACAGATTAATCAGAAGCCACATCAAAATAATGATGTTATTACCACAACTACTACTACTAATTGATGTATGGATCATATTACACGTGTCTCAAGGTGCTTTGAAATACAGCTGTAAAAGTGCCATAAAAGCATAATAAAATGTAATTAGGACAAACAATGAATCCAAAAGCAGTTAGGACAGTGATAGGAAAAATAGCTGTAGTTTTAGGAATTACCTTCAAACAATGATGGGGCAGTAGGAGCTGAATTTGCTCCAGCTCTCTTCTTTATTTCTGATGCTGATTGGCAATATTACAGACAGAGTCTTCCTACCAGAAAGTCAAAAAGGACCAGAATCAAAACATCTCAGATTCATTCCTGTTTGTTCCACATTTCACAGTTGGAGGCTTGGTTTTCAACAACACTTTCCCTGAATTTAGGTAGCTAATTTCCTCTGTTCAAGGTCACAGAAGGTGTATCCTATACATTTGGATTAGCGTGTAATATTGGCTCTTTTTATGTTTGAAGCCTTGGTTTTCTAACCATGGGATCTATTTTCCTTTTTTTTCCCTTATGTTCATTTCCTGTTGTAACAAGGGTTTATAAAACGCAAGAATAAGAGTGAATTTTTTTTCTCTTAATTATCTATGAAAATGCTGGGTACTTCCATTTTTGTGAAAGTAAAAGTATTTAAATTTGTCACTTGTTTTTTCTTCTTCTGAAGAACACCACAAAAGTGTGGTAAGGTTTGTAACAACACCTTCATAAGAGTTCATCTTAATACCTTTCTAGGATACCTTGTGATACTCTTTTGCACTTACATATCACATCTTTCTTAGAAGAGCTCTTCCATTGGATAGTCTGAGATTAATTTTAATAATTGTAAATATTTCAGGGCTTCATGTCATCACTGAGGTCATATTATTGTAGTTAGAGTTTTGTCCTGGGTTACCTGTGTCTCTGGGTTGTGTTTTATGCAGCTCTACTTGCTCTTTCCACAGTCCTGATGTTGTTTGCTAGCTGTTAAGGTTGATCCTATTCCCCTGCCCAGTCTAGCTCAGGAAAATTCCTGTGTTGGGCCACCTCGGGAGGAAAAGTGCTAAGAAGCAAGATGGATGTAGGGACGAGCCAAGACTTTGAGATTTTGTATGCATTTCTGGTTTTTGCTTTGTTGTTCTAGTATTTTGCCTCCCTTTAAGTTTTATTTTAATGCATCTGATAATTCTAGTTTTGGGGGTCTTGAATCTGAATGTTTCCAGTGGAATAGAAGAATTAGATTTCATCTGTTCTGTCACAGTAGTGACCTGATAAAGCCAAATTTTAAATACTGAGGAATTTTATTGTGAGCTTTCCTGGACCCAAGTACAAAGATGGTATTTGAATACAGACTTCTAGCAAGAGAAGAATAACATGTACCAGTGGTGAAATGGAGAAAGTTCTTAAAAGCAAAAATAGTATTTATTCTGCAATAGCTCTTGCTTAATCTGAGCATCACTATCTTTGAACTGGCAGTGTACCTCAGGAATGGAATGAAATCATTAGGTAACTAAAGACCATGGTAAACTTCTTTCTGGTATGAATGCAAAGGTTGGTTTTTTTGCTTTTTAAAAAAATTATTATTTACTTAATCTATGTAATCATACTTAGACGCAGTAGAAATTTAAATAACTGGGACAGTAGTGTATGGGAGTATTTCAGATGCACAACTGTCCCCATAAATAATAAATTTTCTTTAGTATATAAAAATCACAGTGTATTCACTCAAAATTCAAATAAAACTGGGACAGAGTAGTGTGATGGAGTAGCTCATCAGGGCCATAACCATCACTGTAAATAAAAAAAAAAAAGGGGAGCAGGAATGATGGAATTTGAGAAATTCTTTTCAGACAATGTCACTTCATCCATTTTGGGGAGGGCCATGGCCATGCTAAAAGTCAAAATAATACTGATGTAGCAATGTATTAACTTCTTTGACATGGAAAAATAATCAAAATAATTTTTTAAAAATCCATTTAATTTTTTTAAAATTCCAAGTACTTTCTAAAGGCAGAACTGATTCTTGGATTTGCTCTGCTGCTGCTACTGCCATGTAAATTTTTAACCGTGTTTGAGAAAGTGCAAAAGCCAGGGAAGTTTACTGCAAAAGCCAGGGAAGTTTATCATCTCATGCACTACATTCTTCCAAGCTGGTGAAAAAAATGCTGGAGTAATAAAGGTTTATGGTTCAAGTCAGAGACATGACAGCAAATGTATGATTGCAAAATGCCCCTGCTCTTGTGCTGAACTGATTCTCTATTAACAGACTTAATATATCTGTCATAAGTATCTGCTCAAGCAACACTGCCCAGGACAGGTCTGAAACGCTTGGAAATCCATGGAAAAATTCCTATCTGCTCTGTTGAGTCTTAGCCCAGCAGGCTGAGGCTTCATCTGTATTTTATGGGCCAGCTTTTACTACTCCTACGGAAGGGCTGTAATTAGATGCTCAAATGAACTCATTCAATAATTGCCAATGATGTTCACAAAATCAACTAGGTTGGAAATTGTTTCCTTTTGAGAGTGTTGATGTGGTCCCTGATGTCCTTATGTGAGCTGGTGCTCTTTTGGTGGTGGGGAACAGGTCAAGCCTTGAAGTCATCCAGGTGTAAGTCTGCACTTTTTATATGTGCCAGAAAATAAGCTTGAAGGGAGGGTTTGGATTGTGTTAGAAGTTGTCTCCTCATTCCATGATGACTGTGCCTTATTTTATTCAATAAATAATTTTTCTACAGAAGGTAAATAAACCTTTTATTGTCATTGAAAATGTAAATCCCTCTGGCAAAGGTAGAATGGTTTTAAAAAATCAGAACAGCCTCAGAACAACCTCAAAATGACAAAGGAAACAATCCTGCCCAGTTGGAGGTCAGCTGCTGGGATGGAGCTGTGTCATCTAAAAGCTGGGGAAGAGATTCACACTAATCTACCATAACACCATAGCTGTGAAAATACAGTGATCCTCCATGGTAAAAACATTCCTTAGGATCAGGGAAGCAGATAAAAATAGCTGCTGGTAGGAGTCAAGTGTCCTGCTGCCTTTTCCTGGGATATTGTGGGGGTCACTAAGCTGGGGAAAAAATAGAGGGGCTGTAATGTTGTATTAGCTGAGCTGGCCTGCGATAGTGTGTGCAAGTTCTCTGCTGCTCTGTGGTCAAGATATTCAGTTTCTGAACTAATATTTAAAATTTGGAGTCTTTTTCCTTACAGTCTTTTTGATCTATGCAGGGCTCTGTGCATAGTGACTTTTAATTTTTTTCTTTTTTAAGTTCTGTAGATTTATGTCCTGTGAAACATCAAGTGAAAAATCTGGTGGTTGATTAGAGCTAAACCTGTTTGCCTTTAAGCCTTTTCTGGAGGGTTTGAGACCATTCATGTAGCAGAATGGTAATTTTTTAAACATAACTGTGGAGTTGACCATAAAGATATATACCAGAGTTTCTGAAGGAAAAGCAAGACTTCACTAAAATCACTCTTTTACTGAGAATACAGTTGCTTTGAGAGACAAGAATCTATCAAAGAAACACTTAGGGAATTTTTGTTTTGTTCTGTAATATTGTCAATTATAAAAATAAATTGAGAAGAAAATAATTTTGATATATGTAGAGGTGTTTTTTTTTTTTTTTTTTTTTGTCAGCTTGTACCAAAGTATGTTTTCTACTGCTTTATATATTTAATTTACTTTTTGGATTTTCTTGTAGAAAATTAAATGCTACCATAGTACCTCTGCATTATCCTGTCATTTTCCTGGTCAGACCTACTCCCTTGTTTCTCTTATTTAGCACTAGAGACTCTAACTGAAATATTCTGATGTCAAACAACTGATAGAACACATTGGAATCATTGACTCGAGATTGATATTTTCTAGAACCATGGAGAAAGAAGTTTTTTGTCTTAATATTTTTGGGATAACTTCCATTTTTTTCCTACCCCAAAATCTTATATCCTCATCATCCTCCAATTGCTGTATTTGCTATTAGCTGTAAAGAGAAAACATGCCTTATTTTCTCTTTATATCATTATGTGTCCAGAACTAGAATCAGATGTTGTGCTTTCACTCCAAACTTGTACATAGTACCCTTGCAACATAATACTGCGCTCCTTTTATGTCAAGATGTCAAGTCTCTCTCTATTTTTACTTTCACCTATATGAAAATGTCATCAGGGCTAAAACTGAGCTGTTTTTCACACCCTGTGCCCTATAAAACATAGAAACATTACACTCATTAAATTTTACGGAAGAAATTCTTCTTTTTTTATTTCATGGTAAGTAATGTCTTGAGGTGTGTTTTTGGTGGTTAAAGGGCAACAGTAGTTTGAGGACTAACACCCTATTCTTGCCTTACTAAATCAGGGATATTCCACTTGTTTTTAGTCACAACTTTGTTTTACACTTTGAGAGTGCCTTGGAGAATGCTTGACTCGAGGAGCACAGAGGATATATGTACATGCATGTATGCATTGAACGATAACAAGAGTATGATGAAATGTGAGACATAATGAAATTAGAATTCTTACTGCATAAATAATAAGTTCAGATAAGCAAGATTTAAGAAAGTGGGAAAAAATTCTCAACATACTTTGTGAAGAAAACAAAGGAATATCACTGCAGTGCTGTGAGACTTCATTGGAATGCAGTTATGTCAGCTTTTTGTGATGTGGAGTAGCAGGAAAGTTTGAATAGTTATTGCTTGAGTGTTTCTGAACACACCATGTTATTTTATAGTTATAATATAAAAATACCTGGTGATGTAAATACAATATCCATTTTAGGATAAAACATATTAAGAATTATTCCTCATTCTGAATGTCTCACTTGTTCTGCTGCCAGGTTTGAAAAATGCAATAAATACTATGGCCTAATCTCTGTAGGCATTTTGGGAATAGCAAGCAACAGAAGCCAGCTCTGTGCTGCCTATTCTTTTCCATTAGAGGGTAAGGAAGAGAAACATTATCCTGGACCCCAATTTATCCATTGTGCTCCCTACAGGTTTTCCTCAGGCTCTGAGGAAAGCAGCAGCTCTGTTACTGTGATAGTGCAGACTTCTGTGCTCTGACCCCTGAACATGTCCTTGACTTTGGGTTTTATTACTGGTACTATGGAGTCTAGAGTTATACCGACTCCAGGTACAAGAGTGTTGAGAATCTCTATTTGCAGTTATGACTTGAAATAAACCCACTGTTTTTCAAGGAAAGTTGCAAAGCAATGTGTAGATAAATCTAAAAGATCCAAAATCTGAAAGGGGAAGAATAATTCAGGACACTTGACTTCTACAGTTGTCAGATGTGCGTAGGCTTGATTAATGCTGCTCCAGGGCTTCGTTTCAACAATTCCAGTTAGACTCTGCCTTTTGCTAGAAAATATAAATACTGTTGTAGCACTAAAGACTTAGAACACCACACTCTGAGAAGCTAAATGCCATCCAAATGTAGGAATTTAAGAATTAGGCATCTAGCCTAAATTAAATGTTTCAGCTTTCTTTGCAGTGGCTGTAGAGGGGTGATGGATGACATTTGCACCCTTTTGATGACATCAGTTTCTGTCTGCTGAATCTAGAAGAGCCCAATTCTCTCTCTTAGACTGGGTGGTTAAGCTGTGGATGTGGGGAGCAAAAGGAGAATCTTTGGCAGGTGCAGCAAATGCTGCAAGCAGCAGCTCAGCAGGTCTAGCTGTGGGCTGTGGGGTTGATCCCTGCTCAGGAGGTGGCTGGGACACGCAGAGCAGGAGTTCCTTGCTCCTTGCCTGCTGTCCCAACATGCCTGAGCAGTGACAGTGGAGTTGCAGGTGAGAGCTCTTTGGGCAATGGTTGTGCTCGAGGCAGGACCTGGAATCTCTGCTCCTCCATGGAGGAGTTGTTGGATTTATATTCTCTACAGTGGTATAACGAGAAAAAAACATCTTAAAGAAGCGAATGCAGCAACTGCTGCATTTGGCTGTGAATCTGCTAATTTAAGAAAAGTGTTTCTAGGACTTTAAGAAGTTGCTATTAATACCTGATTCTTTAAAATTAACTCAGTGATGAGGGCATTTTTAAGAGTCATTAGAAACTATTGTACATAGAATCTGTTTGTTACTTTGGAACACTTTAAATTGCATACTACTGACCTGGGGGACTCAATTGGGCGCCACTGTAATGTTTTATATTACCTCATCAACCTTGTTTTATATAGTTAAAATGTTATTTTGCACATAGCTGAATGCCAGGAGCTTGCCAATGTGGCAATTGGAAAATACTCCCCCTCTGTAACCAGCACAAGGAATTGTTGGCTACCCCAGACATCACTGACAAAGGTCTTACTGCTGGGGGAGTAAAAGGCCAAGGAGCAGTGGGATTAGCTTGGGCAAGCTTAGGGTGGCTGTACTTCGATGTTCTATATGCTGAGGATCTGTCCCTGCAGACACACAGCCACCTGTGTGTATGTAATTGTGAGTGAAACACATGAGCAGGGCACAGTTATTGCTGCCAAGCTGGGATGAGACACTGCATTCCATGAGGAGATGGGGTAGATTGGTCAAAAAACATTGTGCAGTCATACATATTCTCTGTTTTTATCATATGTGGCGATACATCATAAGACTACACACATTTTGGATATACATGTACTGCTTTGAAGAGCACCTCAGTGTTCTCTGAAACTGATTTAGAACACTTTCTTTAAAATCAAATAACCGTGTTTCAGTTTCTAGAGATCACTGTGTGAAAGCAGAAAGATGAGCTGGACATATGTCAGCACAGCAAAATAACACAACTGTGTTTTGAGTTCTCCAGTGTGGCTTTGGCTTGTGAGGATGATAAAAGTGCCATAGTGACTGCAGAAGGTAAAGGCTCCTGTTCGTGTCAGTGGGAGAAAGAACACCATCAGCTTAGAAATAATTCCCTCCTCGGTCTGCCAGACAAAGCTTGTGTAACCTTTCATGTTTTTGTGCTCTCTCAGAGCCCAATGAGAGATTTATTGAGAGTTCCTCTACTGACTAGTGATCTTTGGATCACTGCAGCTTCAAATAATGCAAATTTATGCAGCGAGAGCAAGATTCACGTTAAAAATTATGCTCTGTTCTAACATTCAGTTGCTGGATTTTATGTCATTTAGTGACTTATTAATGCAAAATTCCAGACTGTCTGATAACACTATTTTTGGACCTGAAACTCTGAGAAGAAAATAGAAATAAAGGGAATACTAAGGCTTAGTTTCTTGCAGTAAAGGTATTCTAAAATGACTAAGAACACTTTTGCTTTGTAACTAACTGAATGTTTCTATTGTAAATTCAGCTTTTGGATATTTATTTTAAAAGCTTCTGCTGCTTAAGTGATTTTCAGTCTGTGCAGATGCATTGTTGCTTTATCTCCATAGTTTATACAGCTGTCAGATACCTGTGGAGGGTCCCTTATAAATCAATTCCCCAGCAGTAATGTGCAATTGGCCTAAAGGGAGGCTCAGGTCACTTAATCTGAGAGGTGCAAAGAGGCATCTTATGTATTGTTTGGTTTTATTTATTTTTGTAAGACTTAAGGCTACTTGAAGCTTTTGTGAAGTAAAAAGGGAAGTTTTAGCCTGAAGGAAATACTATGAACTGTCACTGAATCATTTTGCATTTTCTCCAAACATACTTTTCTTTATTTTGAAGTTCTCCCCTTTTACTCTGCTCACGTGTCTGTCTCTGCCAGCTGCTCCAGTTGGGTCTGGCAAAAGGTTCTGGATCCTGACTAGGATTATCTAGGAAAGCCCCATGTTTAAGGAAGTACATGCAGAAAATTCTGCAGCAACATAATTTTGTAAGTGTCTGGGAAAAGGAGATTTGATCTCTTTATTTCCTAAATAATTTACTTTGTAATGTGTGTCTGCCTCTGCATGCACTTATGTACAAGTAAAAGGAATTGAAAGGAGAAGAGGTAGAAAGAGCAGCTGGAAAATTAAGGGTTGACTTTCCGGCATTTGTTTTCCTTTTTATGATAGCGTATTTTATTTTATTTTATTTTGTTTGGCACAGCATTTGCTTGAGAACTGCTGGTCAGAGGCAGCATTTGGCTTTAGTGGTGCAGTGTGTGTGTGACCATTTTACAGATGGAAAAATGGAGGCACAGGAAGATAAGACCTGCACAGGGTTCTGTGATGAATCACTGGCTCCACCAAAATTAGAGTTTTCCCTTCTTAATGTTATATTTCTTAGATCCGCTTCATCCCCTCCTCTCAAACTAAACTGCTCAGCAAGTTTTTAAATGGAGGAATGATGGCCCAGGTTTAAAGAATGCAACCAGACTTTTATATAACTTCTTGTTGGACTTGTCGAATGTGTTGTCATTTCATGCTTGTGCAAACTGTGTGTGTGGAAAACAATACGAATGTGGTGCAGACCCGCCTGCAAAGCTCAGTGAGGTAGTGGGGATCTTCCCATGGAGTTCTCTGGGATTTGGACCAGACCTCAGTCATATATAAAAATTATTTCAAGGGAAGAACTGCGATGTAAACACAAATCATTTCACATCCATGTGTCACAGGAACCTTAATGTGCTATGAACTTGAATGTCTATTGTTCAAACCTCTCAATGTTTTTCCTTTGTTTCTCTGGGTATTGTTTGTACTTTGGAGACTGTGTGGCTGAAGCAACACCAGCCAACTGTGTGCCTTTTAGGAGCTGAATCGCATCAGAAAGCCACGACTTGTGTTAATTTGGCCTCATAAATGTCATCCTCATACATAAAATAGACATAAAAAATGGGAAAACATATGTACCTAAACATTAACATTACTCAACATACAAATACTAGAATCCATTCCCACACACTGCATAGAAGATTTTATTATCACCATTTTCTTTTAGGAATGCTAGATCTGGTGGTGATGAAAATAAGTTCCACGTTCCATGTTATAAATTAATTCACATCCAGTGACAAAATAAGTTTCTGCTTTGTGATAGGAGCATGTTCAGCCCTTGGTGTTAAAGTCCAATTGCTCTTTTGCCATAGCCTATCAAATAGGACCAATTCTCACTTGTGATGTTGGCAAATGAGAGGAAACTGGGCTGACCAGTGGCAGGTATTGGTAAGAAGACAAGTAAATCAGGTTTTCCATCCTCCAGCATGTTGCAAGCACACGCTACTCACTGTCCACTTTAGTGACCTTTGTTCTTTGAGAAATTCTGTAGGCTTAGGTTATGACATACATTTAAATACACGAGCATGTTTTAATAGGTGTTAAATAACATGTGATATTAGTTCTGCAATTTTTATTGTATGAATTGATCTAGCAAAATATCTGAACTGAGCTCTAAGTATGTGAAGTCAATTAAGCTGCACACACTTGTACTTGAGAGCACACATGTTCTGGTAAATTAGAAACACAGTTTGAGGCAAGAAGGCAGATCTGGAGTTTGAAGCAACTTTTTTTCTGATTAGTGTTGCAGAACATCTATTTTTTTTTTCTTCTTTCTTGAGATGCTGTTGTACTTACTGCTCTACTGATTTTTTTTTTTTTTAGCAAATTTTTGGGCACAAAGGAAGGCCAGTGGGTAAGGGTACCTGCCTTGTAGCTCTGAATAGGTGAAGTCAGCAAGATTCAGTGGGAATGGACTTCTTGCTGCTTTTGTGCTTCCCCACAGATGCACAGTGAAGATATTTTCAAATAACAGTTTCATAGAAAAACACGTGAGTAAATTCAGAGCTGTTCATAAAAACTAATTTTGGTTCCTGTTAGAAACCATTTCCAAAATTTCCCAGTCAAGGTCTGTGTTTTCCAGCTGATTTAGTTTCTAGGTATTCCAAATACTCCAAAAACATTACAGCAAACTAATTCTTTATGACCTCTGGAGAAGGAGTAGGCATGATTAATTCCACAATGGCTTTGGTAGTGAGTCAGCAAGTTTCTTACTCATTTGGTTTTCATACATGCTTGGTTGGTGTTTTTTTTTTTTTTTTTTTTTTTTTTTTTTTTTTTTTTTTTTTTTTTTTGGGTTTTTTTGGTTTTTTTGGTTTTTTTTGTGAATGGGAATTTCCTCTTGTCTCCCTTCTCACACCTAGTGAAACAACCCCACAGTTGGGCAGGATTCTCTAAATACCTTGACCAGTCCTAAATATCTAAATATTATGTTAAGTCCTCATATTATGTTCATCTTTTCCTAGCTGAATTGCTTGGTCCTAAGGAATGTATCAAAATGTCCAAACTCCAAGAAAGTGCTCGCATATTGAGTCCATGGCTCTCTTCATTTTTACTTCATTGTCCCTTGAACTTAGAGGTCAACCAAAGAAAAGGGTCAATACTTCTTTGTATGTATTTAATTTTTCCCCAAAGAAATAGTTTTGCTATGGGCAGTTATTTCCATTCTCACTTTCTAGTCTCCAGTTCTTGAGACCTCTCTGCACATTATTTTCTTGAAGGGAATTAATAATTTTCCATAATGCTCTTTGCTGAGGTCGTTGCTGCTTTGAAACAATTAATGTGAATAGTGAACAGTCTTTGACCCTTCATCAGGGTTTTTTTTTCCTCTGAAAGAAGCACTGACTGCAGGAAATGTGATAGTTGCAGTTACCTTCACAAATTAAATTTTCTGACATTTGAAAAATAATGGCTGACATGTCTAACCATGTTAAAAAAGAAAATACTGTGTTTTCACAAAAACTGTTCAAATCCAGTAGGCACAGGACATGGTCACTAGAAGTCCTTTGTAAATTTGGGTTGACGCTCTTAATTTCCCACTGACTGCAAAGAAAAATGGCAAATGAGACTAAACATTGGGTTAGAATTTTGCTGCTTTTTATATTTATTTTCAATGTAGTGATGTAAATTCTTATTTTGCCCAAGGAGATGTTTGAATACACATTTGATAGGAGTTGTGTGATTGACAGCTTTATTAAGCCATGGAACAGCTTTTTTTACGTGTACTATTATTTACCCCTTTCTGAATCTATTTTAGCACCAAGTTTTCATAGTTTACTGCTTTTATCCAAGTTAATTGGTGTAAGGTTTTGTTAGTAAAGGGCTTTTTCCCCTGCACACTTGGACTCACTCCACAGTGCAAATGATGATGATCATTATTGTTATTGTTGCTTAACAACAAGCTACACAAAATCTAATTCTAGGACGAATTCTACCCTGTTAGAACCTTCTTCAGGTCCATTCTTTTCCATGGAGTAGGGTTTGTATATGTCCTAGATGATCTGTAGATTTATTTGGGGCTCGTACTTTTCATGAGGATTTGGGATTCCTTCTGGATTCTTTGTTAAAGGTTTCTTCACATACTTTTAAGGTAAGAAAGGAAAAGTCTCCTCTGTTTTGAGCTTGGTTGTTGCATTCTAAATAAAGTATAAATATTGATATTATCAACGCCTTGCTTCTGTGCCCATCACATTCCTGGACTGCTGTTTGGAAAGTGAAAGACATTCTACTCATTCTGTTATAGTCACAACTAGAAGTATGAGAAGGGGATTTCTACAAAAATAGAGAAGTGGTGCAGTTTATTAACACCTTTGTAGTTGGAATGAGGAAAAGGAAAAAAGGGAGAAATGGTAAAATGCTAAATTTCAGGGACGGGAGTTTTCTCTAGTGGTAGACACAATAAATAAGTTTGTTTAAGAGAAAAAAGAAGCCAAGAGGATATGCATGCCTGATGCCAGAGTACAGCCAGTGAGCCTGTCACACTGGAGAAACTGTTCCAGAGCAATCCATCCATGGGAAAATATGACCCTTATAATATTGCCAAGGTCACTGCAACCTACAGTGATCTGCTGCGGAAGGGCTTCACTGGGCAAATGAGAGATGCCTGGGGTGGGATGCTGTCCCAGGACCTGCTTCATGCAAGATTTTCAGAATTAAAAATACAGGGATGAATTTATACTTCATAGCCTTTTCTCTTTGTTTTCTCTTGCAAAATCCTGCTGAATATCTGTAGGAAAAAATAAATCCAGAGGGAAGCAGGAATTGCTACATATGTACCGAATAAAAGCAGTGTTGGGGGAAATATCCCCTCAGTAGTTTTTGAGTTAATTTAATGTCAATTAAAACTCTTGTAAATTTGCCTTGAAGAAGTTTGGCTGAAGCAAAATGTAGAATTAGGATAAGTCATGGAATCATTTCAGGCAATGAAAGGAAAATCTTAATTTTTATGGCAGAGGAAAGATCTTTCAATGGAAAACCTCATGATGGGAAGCCTGTTGGATTAGGAAATTTACATAAATGTGTTTTTGCATGCTATATAGAGGATGCAGGTCAGCAGAAGAAAAATCCCAAACCCTTGCAGAGTGTAGGGATTTTTGGCCTCATGCTTTCTCAGATTTGGTACAAATTTCCTCTGTGATTCTTTGCTGTGACCTGCAGCCAGTACAGATCTATCAGAACATTAGAGAAGAATGCATCTATCACAGAGAAGAAACCCAGAATTCCATGGCAAAAAAGCAAGAAATTTAAATCAAAAGAAAACAAATTAAGAACCTCAGCATCTGCAAAAAGCAGGATTTCCCTCAAGGGAACCTTGTGAAAAGTGCACTATTATCTATTGTAAAAATTGCCACAGGGATGGCTACACTGAATAATTAAAGCCTTGCAGTTTTAATCTCCTTTAATTATTAAATATTTTTAGCTGCCTGCAATTCAATGTAAACTCAGAAATGTAAGTGTTTGGGTGCATGTAGTCTATACTGAGTTAAGAGAGAAGACATATTATCATCAGTTTCCAGTGTACAAGTTGGATTTTTGGTTTCTCCAAGCTCTGGAATGACAGAGGTTTAGATTGACCTGAGATTGTTATTCAGATTCCTGTGTTGAGCATCCCACCTTGCTCCTTAGTGGAGCTATGTTGGCACTATAATGAGGATATTAAAGCTGGGCTGAGAGTGGTGGAGTCTGGCCCAGCAGGCATAGGGTGGGAATTTGGGAAGTTCTTACCTTTCCCAGTGAACCATTGTGGCAGCAGGTCTGCATAGGTCAAGTAGCACCGGAGCCTCCAAGGATTCCTGTTTAAATCAACACCTTATCCATGTGTTAGTACGAGCAGTGTGGGAAAGAGGGCTGGAATCTGGCTTGTAATAACTAGGGCTGCAGGGAATGGTATCCACACACTCAGTGGTAAAAGTCATGTGGGGCAGTAAAGCTTTTTCCAGGATTTGGCCTGTAATTAGATTAATGAATATTTTAGCATGTGCTTTGCAAGAGTTTGAGTAGAAAGCACATGTCCATGTACTCAAATCCCAGGGATATTTGAGTATTTTCTTCTCTTTTGGGTAGTGCTATTATAAATACAAAATGCCTGCTCATTTCATCAAAGGGGGTTTTTAGGTTTAAATTAAAACTGAACAAAAAATTGGACCTATATTCTTCCAATTTTTATATTTTGTATTTTTCAAGGAAGTTCCTTCTCAAAAAGAAAAAAAAGGGGGGAAAAAAAAAAGACTTTTTGTAGTGTGAAAATGAAAGTTTCAATTATTTTTCTTTGGGAGGTTGGTGCAGTTACTGCCCATCAACCCTCTGTTATCACCAAGACTCATTGCTGAATTCTTTTTAGACACTTCCACTTTTACAGAAGTTTCCTTGCTCTACTTTATCAGGAAAAGGTCTTGGCTTCAAACCAAGAGGGCCATTTGGACTTAAATTTTGACAGGTTAAAAAAAAAAATTCCCATTTTGAAATATATAAACCCATAAACAAAAGATTAAGTTGTATTTTGAATAGTGCTTTTTCTCCAGCTGAGGTAGAGGAGCAGTGTACTGAGCTCTGGAGATTCTGCAGCTTCAAGGGTGGAAATCACAAAATGCCCTGGAAAAACTCTGCAGTGTCATTAAAATGAAAAGGATTGGGAAGTATTTGTGCACCACTGGACCAAGGGCCAATGTGAAATGCTGGTACCATGAGAAAGCTGCCAAGTTATCCTGCCATTAAGAAACATTTTTGTGAGACATTGGTATCAGCCCACTGATAAGGTATCACAAAACAAAAGCCATCTCCACCCTTTGCATCAGCAGCTCTGGCTCCCTGGCCCGAGAGAAGGCAGCAAGTGGAGGTTGGTGAGCTGAAAGGGAAAGGTGAGTTGCAGGCAGGATGAAATTTGATAAAGGAGGTGAGAGGGAAAATCATTGGAGATTTTGTTCTGGCCTTTGGATGCCAAGGTTCACAGAGCTGAAATGTGTGAAGGCTCCCACTAGGGGAAATGAGTGTTTACACCTCCCTAGGCTCAGAAAACTGGATGGATAAGATACCTTCCTTTTGACGTGAAAAAGACTGGAAAGGGAGTAGCTATTTTTGACAATGGGCAGCTGTTCTCCACAGCCCAAAAAGGGTGGAGAAGAAAACACAAAATCATAGGATGTGTTGCTGTTTCCCTCCAGGTTTTTTCTTCATGAATCATATAGCATTTTCTTCTGATTTTTTTTAAGCAAGGAAGGATGCAGGAATATCACATTAACCCAAACAGCTTAACTGACACATGCATTTATTCATTTGGAGAATTTCTTTTTCATCATTCTGTATGCAAACAGATTGGCATTGTTTTACTGCTAAGTGTTTTCTTTGCTAATCCGGGTGAGATTGATGCGTGAAATGCAGAGCTTTCTAGCC